>NC_079454.1:31395464-31487720 GCF_903798145.1 Danio aesculapii | reverse complement strand
GTCTTTTCTACTCCTGTCCAGCCCTGCTCTTCCCTGCCAGCCCAGTCAAGTTTGTATGTATATTTGTTTTCTTAATGTTTTCCCCCCTTGGGGTGGTTTTTGCTGCCTTTTTGATTTATTTCATAATTAATAAACCCATTTTTAGTCTGCATTTGAGTCCTTGCTCCTTTCCTCACCCACCAGGGTTACATCTTTGTTTTTTTTATATTATATATTCATTAACACATTGAGATATCAATTTTACTGTAATTACATATAATAAAAAAGCTCATTTCTGTCATAACTCTCTCAAGTTAAACCAAACTTTTACTTCGCCCCACTGCTGTGAAAATCCTTTTGCTAATATGACAATAGTTTCAAACAAATAAACATTCACAGATTTGATCACTTCAACAATTGGACTGGTCTGTCTGCATTATCCACATTACAGAAATCACAGGGCTCGACTAAGATGGAGAAAGTTTTAGGCTACAAAAAAAAAAAAAAAGAAAAGCGAAATGCTAAAGCTGAGAACTAATGTACTGTAAAGTAAGCCAGTCCATTACAACACTCTTCAATTCTTTACCGCCACAGTCCAGAAAACATATCACAGTATGTTAAAACACTTTACTTTAGTAAACGCCAGCAGTTTCACATCTTATAGCTGCACTTTCACAATTTCTGATGTATAAAAGTGAAGGAAAGAAAGAAAGAAACCTAATTCAAATTCAGCGACTTAATCCTGCAACTGATCTTGAGCTTTTCTGTAAGTGGCTAAGAGCTTTCTTTCAGAAACTTCGTACATTTTTTTTGTTGGATGTCCACACATTTATATGAAGGAGAGGTGAGATCTTACCTCCTGTGTCTGGCGTATTTGCCGCTGACATGTCCACTACCATCACAGCCAGGTGTGGGACAGCTGGAGACAAGAGAAATAATTAATACACCTCTGACGTCACACACACACACACTTATTCTTGCTGACTGTGTTCGAAGCGTGGCACATCAGCCTTCATTACAGATTTAGAGAGCTCCCAGTGTCCTCTAGGCCCGATGAGTCACCAGGCTCTGTATTTCATATTTCATATATTGCATTTGGCTGCTCCATTTAGGTCTACGGCCAGTTAAAAGTCATGGGGGAAAACATCCAAGTTTAGAACTCCTGCCCCTGATTGAGCTCAGGGTCAGACCAGAAAAACCAGCAGCTTAGTAAGTTACTGATTGCCTAAAGTGCTTATTAAGCACTTGTTTCGACACTTATTTCAACCAGTAGACCTATGAGAATGGGGCCTATTTAAGCCTGGAGTTAAAGTCGGTGTTTGTAGTGAGAGGTCACATTAAATACAACATAATAAATACACTGAAAATATATATATTAAAAAAATTCTCTATTAATGAACAGGATTTCAAAAAGTGAATTAAAAAAGAAATCAATACTTCTACTCAGCAAAAAGGCATTTAATTGTTTTTACATAATTGTTACATTATGGTATTCAACATTCATTCATTAATTTTATTTTCGGCTTAGTCCCTTTTTTAATCAGAGGTCGCCACAGCAGAATGAACCGCCAACTTATCCAGCACATGTTTTACGCAGTGGATGCCCTTCCAGCTGCAACTCAACACTGGGAAACACCCATACACTCTTGCATTCACATACACTACGGCCAATTTAGCTTATTCAGTTCACCTATACCACATGTCTTTGGACTGTGGGGGAAACTGGAGCACCTGAAGGAAACCCATGCGAACACGGGGAAAACATGCAAACTCCACACAGAAATGGCAACTGACCCAGCGGGGTCTCGAACCAGTGACCTTCTTGCTGTAAGGCGATCATGCTACCCACTGCGCCACCGTGAATACAGATCTCTATATATTTTTAATAATAATAATAAAATACATTCGTTAATTAAAATAATCCAAATAAACTGAATTAAAATATTATATCATCTAGTTCATTTAAAAACTGCTGTTAACTGAAACTTCAGATTTTTACATTTTAAAATATATTCAATTTCAAAATATGTTATACATTTCAGAATTTCTTTACCATATTAGTGTATTTCTTATGAAGTAAATGCAGCTTTTGAATGGTAGTCCAATCAATTAAAATGAAATAAAATGAATAAGTTCAGTGGTTGAAATATCATTGCAACTCAACTGCACTTGTGATTATTTTTCATTTTTATTTTAACTGGAATTAGCAAACAGATCAAATCGGAATAATTTCACAACTCATATTTAAAACACAATAAATAAACAACTATTGACTGCATCTTCATTTTTTCACACAATGTGAGTACATAGTAATTAAAACTTTTCTTTCTTTTCTTTCTTTTTTTTTTTTTTTTGATGTTTATGCTTTTAAAATGGATCTTTCCAATCCTTAATTGGCCTTATTATTTTGCCTTTTAGGCTTAGTTTGTGCACAAATTATGTGCTTTCTGCAAACATAATAGTGCAATTATTTACTATAACTGAAGCTTTTTTTATATTATTCATTCATATCAGGGTGTTTAGGAATTACTGGGGAACATTACTGAAATGTGATGGCACAACTATTGCA
The DNA here is from genome assembly GCF_903798145.1 of Danio aesculapii. Classification (NCBI taxonomy): domain Eukaryota; kingdom Metazoa; phylum Chordata; class Actinopteri; order Cypriniformes; family Danionidae; genus Danio; species Danio aesculapii. The sequence continues at coordinate 31,485,172 of NC_079454.1, read as the reverse complement.
TTCGAAACAATCCAGCCGCCTATTTAGACCATGGTGCATATCACAGAAAAGCGGTATTACTTTAATTAATGATGAATAGTTAGTCCAGCATGTGACTGCCTTGAATGTCAAGTCTCTTTTGATAACTGATCATAACAGCAGTGAGCAGCATGCCTTCGTCCATGTTCATTTCTTATTCATGGCTAAAGCACAAGAGCAGGGGTGCTTAAAAACTTTTTCTTATGAAGGGCCCAAAAACCAAACTTATTGAGGCTAGTGGGTGCCATGGATAATTTCCTAATTTATTTAATAATGTTTAAAAATAACTATAAAACATAGCTTTATTGAATACATCATAATACTTTTTGCATTTTATAATGAACTTATTACAGTCAAAACGAAAATAATCTCATTTATAACATTATGGAATTACTGTACACTAGTTTTGCCTTGATTTGCTCACCGATGCCTTCTGCATAGTTCTCTATTTGTCGAGTTACAGTATTTCCGTGTTACAAACTCAGATTCAATTACATTATTTATTTTAGCAATAAAACAAACAAACAAACAAAAGGTTACGTCAAATTAGAAATGACAATGTCTGTGTTAAAGGCATTTGCCCCCATCATTCTCACTCTCTTCTCAGATGGGATGGTGGGCCAAATCAAAGGTTACAATGGGCCAACTTTGGGCATCTCTGCACTAGAGCATTACAAGCTAACCAGTCATGGTGATCTCTATTGGTGAACATAATCCCTACACCATTACTTTGGTGGCTAGAAGGGATACAGCTGCATCCGGAAGTTAACGAGAATTATTTATATCTATTAAAGTACCCAATAACTAAATTCTATTTTATTAATGTCTACCCCTACCCCAACCACAAATCTATCATTTATAATAATGTAAAAACAGCAATTATACTTGTACAGTAATTGTTTTGTATTAATTAATAATAATTATTGTTAACGTCTAAATGAAGCTGTATATCCTCTTGCAATTCGAGGCCTAAAAAGCATTGAATAAAAAACGATCTAATTTATCTAATCTCACAATTCAGACGTTTGTCCTTAATATTGTAATAACTCATTTCTAATAACTGATTTCTTTATCTTTGCCATGATGACAGTAAATAATATATGACTAGATATTTTTCAAGACACTTTTATACAGCTTAAAGTGACATTTAAAGGCTTAACTAGGTTAATTAGGTTAAATATGCAGGTTAGGGTAATTAGGCAAGTTATTGTATAACCATGGTTTGTTCTGTAGACTAGCAAAATAAAATTAGCTTAAAGGGGCTAATGATTTTGACCTTAAAATGGCTTTAAAAAAAATAAAAACTGCTTTTATTCTAGCCAAAATAAAACTTTCTCCAGAAAAAAAAACATTAATAGACATACTGTGAAAAATTTCCTTGCTCTGTTAAACATCATTTGGGAAATATTTAAAAAAGAAAAAAAAATTATAATATATATATATATATATATATATATATATATATATATATATATATATATATATATATATATATATATATATATATATATATATTCATAATAAATTAACTTTTCTTTACTTCTTACCTTGCTTAACTGGCTTTAAAAAAATATATATTGCGGAATAAAAATGACCTTAGTCAGGTTAAATCACGCACTGAATGAGAGGATGTGCTGCAAGGTAAGAGACAGTCAGCTCGCAATCATCATCAGGTCTGTTTCTTCACAGCAGATGAGTCAGTGTACTGTTCTAGTAACTGAATAACTCAGGATATTGGTTCATTTCAAGTCAGAGGGGGTATCCGGTATGTTAGTACTGAAGACACAAACAACAAATGATTGACATCAGTTCTCTAGATAAAATAATTCATTCGACTAAAAAAAAAATGGTTATTGCTTTTATTGTTGAGGAGATGCAGCCACTGTCTACTGTAGAAGCGACTACTGTTTTGTAATATAGTAAGATTTTTCTCTTTTAGGAAATGATTTACACATTTGTTAAGGCCACGTGAAGAAATGTATTCAATGTATAAAGCTCAAAGATTTATTTAGATTTTTTGACTTAATAAATTATTTCATGTTAGTACTCTTAGGCTTTATTGCAATGGACAATGAATTTACTTAACTAATAATACAAAACAAACAAAAATAGCAAATACATTACTTTACATGCTTTCATTAAACTGTATATACAGCATGTATAACTCTGGGCTCAGAAAGTTCTCAAAATATAATTTTATCCTACATTTTTTAAAGGAAAATGAAGGTGTAGGTTATATTGTTAAATGCAGAGCTTCTCTATAAAAATGTGAAAAAAACACCTGCAAGTTCTGAAAGAGATCAAACCTCAAACAGGCAAGGAAAAGTAACACAAAAGTAATTCAGAAGTAAGATAACGCATTACATTCCATAAAAGTAACTAAGCAACACAATTATTGACTCTACAGATTGACTCTACTTTTTTAGGAGAGTAACTCAATATTGTAATGCACTACTTTCAAAAGTAACTTTCCCCAACACTGATAATAATAGTAATATTATAATTAAAATAATTTGGACTTTAAGTAACTTTACTGTGCTGTACATGTATGCTACAGTGAATTAATATATCACATTTTTGTGAAAAAAGGCAGAACTGTAAAAAGCAAGAAAGAAATGTATTCATTGTGATAATAATATTAATAGGTGAAGTTTATTTATAAACTAATTTTGAGAGGATCACATGCTTATGATTGCATTATTCGCATTATTCAATTTATGATTCACCAATCAGACAATTCCTAAGTCACTATAAATACCCTAAGTTCCGTATCACAGCCATCTTCGTTTTGAAGAATCCCCCCTTCCACCCCTACTCCTCCTCCTTTCCTAAATGGGTGGCACGGTGGCCCAGTGGTTAGCACTGTTGCTTCACAGCAAGAACGTCACTGGTTCTAGTCCTTACCAAGCCAGCCGACGTTTCCATTCCAGGCTCGATCTGAAAACGTAGTCCCATGGACGTTTCTGGAGACCACGAAATACGTAGCTGGAGGTACGTACGGCTGCATTTCATTTTTTTAAGCGAACGCTGCGGGGCGGTGTGACGCCGTTCCTTTCGGCGTGGGAGAGACGTTCGAGAAGCGAAAAAGCGCACACAGAGGTCTCTCGCAGATTTGCGAAAAACAAAAACTGCAAAAATACGTGCCTCCCGGGAAGTATTTCGCAGTCTCGGGTTCCCCGGTTTCCTCCCACAGTCCAAAACCATGCAACTTAAGTTAATAGTCTAATCCAAATCGGCACCATAGACATGCTCCTAGTAAGTAGTTATCTCTTAAGAGCAATCACTTTCTGTTTATTAGCTACTACAACAGGGGAGTTCTCGAGATCTACCTGAGCTCAAACTCCACTCTCGCCTTGCAAACGGGAGGGAGCCCCAGGCTCAAGATCTTATGAGCTCAGGGCTCACTCCCGGGACAGCATGCCAACAAGCTTTATAATCAATCATCAGCTAAATGTAAACTCTTGAAAGAACATGAAGCTATATAAATAGATAGATGTACTTTGAGTAGCTTCAGTCTACAGAATCCACCGCAGTGTAACTGTCAACCCTTTTGCAAAATGTTGTGCATGCATAAGTTTAACGATGACTTTTACTTCATGCTTCGAGTTTTGAAAAGTTGTACCTTCAGTGGCTTGGAAATTGGAGTCAATGATGTGAAACCAGGATCTATTTTAATCTGTAAATCTAGCCAAAGAGCAGCAATCTGAGCGGGAACATGTCTAGCCCAGCGCAAGAAGCATCTCCCCTTGATGATGTTGGCCGGGGATCTGTGTCTGATCAAGCTGGTGACCCATCAGTGAGTGTAACCGGTGTTAAAGACGCCCGCAGCTACAGGCCTGGACCTGCTGATGAAGCAGATTGCCCCGATGATTGGGAAGGAGGGAGAGAATAGAGGGAATTTCACTTCTCTACTTGCTCTGACATCGTAATAAAGATGACATGGTAGAGAGGAGCCGCTGGAGAAACCGGTCAAACCACACTCCCGGAGTCACACACACACCCTTGTGTCCTTGCCGCTGTCATTGTAATTGGACACGTAGCCACGAAATATAAAAAGGGCCTTTTTTAACAACGGCGTGGGTGTTAAACCATTCTTAATGAGGAAAATGCTGCCATTTAGGAGGCTTGTGAATTGCGCTTAAGGGAAAGATGTGCAGGGGGATAAAGTGACGGGCAGATATGAGTAAAACGACTCACCGCCCTGGAGGAAAAACAGGCCATTCACTCTCATCATGATGCATGATTTCATTAGGAGCGCAGGGATATTTACTAATACTAATTGGGAGAATCATATGTTCTCACTGAAGGCAATTACACTGAAAGGTCTATTTATAGGTTCTGCCTGTAGTACTTGCCATATTGGATAAATCAAATTGGAAAAAAATCAATTAGCAAAATTATGCTTGTAGCCACCTTGAACGCACGTGTGTATTGCGTCATACGCCTGTTTTAGTATCTAAAAACCGCAAGTTGAGATCCTTTGTACTAGATAAGCTATGATAAGATATGAAAACAAACCTATTTATAACCTCATTAACCCTTCTGTCATTAAACATTTCTGATAAAATGGAAATGTTTCCATTCATATGTTTAGCGTCAGTACCAGGGCTTGACGTTACACCCTTCCAACCTGTCAATTGTAGTAAATTGTAGTTTTCTTAAAAAGCAGAGTTCAACAATAAGGATTGCCCAATGAGGGGCCAGCATAAGACAGAGATGATAATAATAACTGTATAAGCGTGGGCAAAAGAAAGCAGGTGAATGAGAGGATGGTCATGCGCACTTAATGTGTTTATGCCTCAATTCAGATTTTAATGTTAATGTTTACTTTTAGGGAAACTCCCGAGTTATATAAGTTATATCTCCGAACTTTAATAATAAATCAAAATGCTGCGCTTCCCACCTCCTATATTCAGTCCCAACGACTTCTGGGACTTCTTGAGCAAGTTTTACACTCATGTCTGCATTGATGAATGCTCAATATCAAAAACACATCCGGGAACTTTCATATGTGTTCCGTTCTTGAGTTTTGGAACTGAACTTTGGCGGTTGATGACATTACACGAGAAAACAAGGACACAAGAATGCTGAAGAACGCATATTGAGAAACAGCCAATGTTACAACAGTTTACTGTGTTTAACTCCTGTTTCCCTGATTTATTATCGTGATTCGTTATGATTACTGATTATGTTGCACACCTGCTTCTGGTTTAGTTATTCATTATCTCTTGTATTTTGTTTCTTGTTTCTGTTCAGTTTGTCAGTTGTAATTTTGTTATGGTTTGTGACAGTTTCTTGTGTTCACCACTGTTTATTTATTTAACATTGAGGAATTAAATTTTCAATTCAATTCACCTTTATTTGTATAGCGCTTATACAATGTAGATTGTGTCAAAGCAGCTTCACATAAAAGGTCACAGTAAATAGGAACAGTGTAGTTCAGTTTGTAGTGTTTAAGTTCAGTTCAGTTTAGCTCAGTTGAGGAAGCCTATATACTGTAAATAAACGTAACTGCTGCAAATAGATCCCATATCTTCACCATAGATCACAATAGATCCCATATCTACAATTTTGCACTGTAGTTTATATTATTTCAAACAAAACAAAAAGTCTTGCTTCACTTAAAAACGTAACTTACCTGTAAGCATGATTACAATGTCGTTAAAGTTAGGTAATGCATTTACTAACATGAATAAGAAATGAACAGCACTTGTACAGCATTTATTAATCATAGTTAATGGTAATTTCAACATTTACTAATACATTAAAATCTAAAGTTGTGCTTGTTAATACAATTAAAAATTAAATAACAAGAACTAAAAAGATTAACTAAAAAAAAAAAGATGCATAAATACTGTAATAAATGTATAGGTCATTGTTTGTTCATGTCAGTAAATTCACTTTAACATTTAACATAATGGAACCTCATTGTAAAGTTGACCCTTTTTTCCTTTTAGATCAAATATCCCTCTACACTAAAAAATACATAATAATATTTCATAGTAAAAATATGATTCTAAGATTAAATGCAGACTGACCTGAATAGCTCCTGTGCAGCCTCGACGGCAACTGGAAAACAAAAAACAAAAACAAAAAAAACAATGAAATCAAAAACAATTAGTGAGGAAACATCTCAGCATGATCTTCATCGCACTATGGAATCATATCATTATGCGCAGTGTAATTTTTCTGGCTCATAGATTCCGCTTCACCTGCCCTATCAATAGTCCGTGTTCATCACTACTGACGTCAGTAATAATTGGTGAAAGGCAATAAAAAGCCTGAGTTATGGATTGAAGTGGGGAAATGGATTTAACTGTAGGTTGAGACTGGATACAGCCAATACCATGTGAGTGTGTTGTACCTCGCGCACCTTTAGATCGTGTTCGATGACGCTTCTCTGCCGCATCCACCTCCATCTGGAGAAAAGAAGCAGCAATTAGCCTGACCTCCGTCTACTAGCTGAGCTACTGGAAAAGCAAGTGTAAAAGGGCAATGATGTCTGCAGCAAAGATGGTTATGAACTGCACTGAACTGCACGAGAGGCAGATCAGAGATGAGAAAAGAATATGTTTATTAGGAAAAATACAGTCTGTGGAGCGTGGATAATTACATTGGTCATGCTATACATGCGGCCATAATGCTTTACTGTTTTTTCTGTATGAAGATCTGTGCTCTTTCTTATTCTGTGGCTTAGCTGCAACTAGCAGCTAATTCTGAGAGGGCTTTTTGATACATTAAGGTCTGTTTGAAATCAAATTTACAATGTTTATTTTGCTAGCGCACATGGTTATACTTTAGGTGAACAATTACTCCATGCAAGTTAATCAAGAACAATCACAAACAATTTAATCTTTTGAAAAAAAAATTGTTTCAGATTGTTTCAAGATCTTCAATCAAAGTTTGACCATTTGCTCCTGCGTTTAGACTGGCGGTCCTTATCTGATGATATCAGTTTGATTGCTTCAGGTAAAGTGTTATTAACCACGCCTCTCTTACCATTCATTTGCTATGAGGGAATGACGTGCAAAAAGATAGTAGAAATATGTTAACATACTAAAATAAAAATCTCAGCAACGTCTGTTTCACGTATACTTAAAACCATGGGTCTCAAACTGGATTCCTGGAGGACCACAGCTCTGCACAGTTTTGCTCCAAGCCTAATCAAACACAGCTGATACAAATAATCAAGGTGTTCAAGACTACTAGAGGCAATTAAGCAGGTGTGAGTTGGAGCTGGTTAGAGCTAAACTATGCAGAGCTGTGGCCCTCCAGGAATTAAGTTTGAGACCGAATTAAGTTTGAGACCATTGCTTTAAACACTACGGCTGCTTTCGAAACCGCCTACTACTCAGTAGGTACTGCATTTGAATTTAAACGTACTACTCGGCCGTTAGAGAAGTACGTTCTATACAGTATGAATGGGAGAAGTATGAATGGAATTCATAATCCCGGAATCTCGCCGGAAGTAGTAAGTCAAACCGGGTTTTTCTCGCATACTGGCTTTCGAATTCTATGAATTCGGACATACTACTCGGCTCGCATACTGTTTTTATCATACTATATAGTATGGAAGTATGCGGTTTTGTACGCAGCCTAGGTAACATCATTGTACAATTATAATCCTTGTTTTATGATTTGCTTGTTGGTTATCTTAACTGTTAAAAATGTGGAATATGATTATGAAATTTGACATTTTGTTTTACATATCGTCATATCATAATGGCATTAGAACATATGGTAAAAATAAAAGTACAATAAGGTTTCATTTATTAGCATTAGCTATTGTACAATAGTTATCTTGAACCAACAATTATATATATATATATTTATTTAGAATTTAATAATTGTAGTTGTTACTGATTACAAAAATTGCTAACACAGAATTAAAAGCACAGTGAAGCTATTAACATTAGTTAATGTACAGGTAACTAACACAAACATTAACATTTGTATTAACTATCAATCATAAAAGTAAATAAATGCACTATAAATGTATTACACGTTATTAGTTTATGTTAGTTAATACTAGTGGATGGCACAGTGGCGCAGTGGGTAGCACTGTCGTCTCACAGCAAGAATGTCGCTGGCTGGGTCAGTTGACACATTTCTGTGCGGAGTTTGTATGTGGGTTTCCTCCAGGTGCTCCGGTTTCCCCCACGAGTCCAAAGACATGCGCTATAGGTAAATTGGGTAAGCTAAATTTGGTAAGCTAAATTGTCCATAGTGTATGTGTGTATGTACTGGTCCTCCAGATTGGAGGTTTAGCATTGGGTTAATGACCCACCTGTTAAGAAACCCCAACATTCAATTCAATTCACCTTTATTTGTATAGCGCTTTTACAATGTAGATTGTGTCAAAGCAGCTTTACATAAAAGGTCATAGTGAATTGGAACAGTGTAGTTCAGTTTGTAGTGTTTAAGTTAACATGGCTAAATATCAACTTCGATATAACGGCCCTGGGAGTAAGTAAGCAGTTAATACAAAATAATAAAATCTTAATGCGAAGTGCTACCAAAAATATAAACAATATTTAAAAAGGAATCTATTTTAAACAGTTCTTGTTTAATACTTTAAGATTGCCACTGCAAGATTGCTTCTCTTGCACCTTAGGGATAAAAGATAATCAAAAGCAACTAACAATAAGCTTTTTAATTTTCATAAATATTAGCTTGAGAGACTAAGAACATCAATTTAATGAAAAAATTTATTTTTATTCATTCATTCATTTTCTTAGTCCCTTTATTAATCTGGGGTCTCCACAGCGGAATGACCCGGCAACTTATCCAGAATATGTTTTACGCAGCGGTTGCCCTTCCAACTGCAACCCAACACTGGAAAACACCCATATACTCTTATTCACACATAAACCACGGACAATTATCCCATCCAGTTCACCTATAGCACTTTGGACTATGGGGGAAATCGAAGAATCCGGAGGAAACCCACGCGAACTGAGTGACCTTCTTGCTGTGAGGCAACAGCGCTACCCACTGTGCTACTGTGTTGCCTAAAACGTACTGTGTATTCCATAAATAAATGTTATGATTGAAAAAAAAGTGTTAGAAATGACTTCCAGGGTGTACTTCCTAGTGAACCTGAAAACAGGTTAAGACACACCACTAGTCCTCTAGTGATAGAATATGTTCTGTAATGTTAGTACGATCTTTGATTTAGTTTACAAGTCTGTTTTACAAAAATTTGGAGTCAATTAGATAAAAAAAAAATATTGCAGAAATAAAAACAGAAATATTATTACATTTAAAAAAATAAAAGTTTTTTATTTTATTATGTTCCTTTAATGACAAAAAGCTGAATTTTCAGCAGTCATGACTCCAGACTTCAGTGTCACAAAATCTGAAACGTTCAAAATTCTGAAACCATTCGTTCACTCATTTTCCTTCGGCTTAGTCCATTTAATCATCAGGGGTCACCACAGTGGAATGAACGCCAACTTTTCCAGCATATGTTTTACACAGAGGATGCTGTTCCTGCTGCAACTCAGTATTGGGAAACATCCATACACACTCATTCACACACATACACTACGGCCAATTTAGTTTGTTCAATTCACCTATAGCGCATGTCTTTGGACTGTGAGGGAAACCAGAGCACCCAGAAAAAAAACCCACACGAACACGGGGAGACCATAAAAACTCCACACAGGAATGCCAACTGACCCAGCCGGGACTCGAACCAGTGACCTTCCTACTGTGAAGTGACAGTGCTAACCACTGAGCCACTGAATAATTACAGAACAGCATTTAATTGTCACACATTTGATGTGAAACATCAGATATGTTTTATCAGTCTATTTTGATCAGTTTAATAAATCCTTGCTTGCTGAATTAATTTTTATTAAAAGAAAAGAAAAAAAATGTCCTGATTCCAAACTTTTGAACAGTAGTTTAACACTGCGACAAAGCAAAAACTCTGTAATTAGTATTACCTGAATGCAGTGGTTGATGGTGGGACAGGTGTGTTTTCTGGAAGCGCCTCCTGTGTGGTGCGATTAGGCAGAATTGTCCACTGTGTGTCCCTCAAAGCTGTTCCTCAAAACTCATTTTCTGTTAAAGGAAAGGAATGCAGAATCATTTATCAAGAACTGCAGTACACTTATAAGAAAAGACATACAGCTATCTGAAGCTTTTCAGAGCCTCCGTTATCACAGTGTCATAAAAAAATAAATAAATATACAAAAATCTGTCTCCTTTTGTCTCAAAATATAAAAAGTGACAGGAGCATCTTTTTAAAGTTTTGAAACATGCTCCGTTCATAAGGAATAAAGTCGCCTATATTTGTTTTCTCTTTTTTTTCAGAGGAATATGCAGGTCTTTATGCCTTTAGATTGAACACAGTACAAAAGGCAAATCACTTGGGAGTTTTTTATTTGAACCGTATTAAATAAAGAAGCAAAGTCATGGGACTCTTTTCAAAGGTACATGCAGGGCCTAAAAGTAACATTTTGCCACACTTGCCAAAGCTTGAGAAAACCTCAGTCTAAGTGTGCATTTTTTAACATTATATGTACATTATTTCATTGCTAAACAATTAAATTCAGTTAAATTCAAGTTTATTTGTATAGCGCTCTTTACAATAATGATCATTCCAATACAGCTTTACAAAATCTGCGAGTTATTTAATAACAGTCAAAATCAGTAAAGATGTGTATAGGGTGGACACAAAGGTGTTGTGTATGGGGTGGATATTATATTTGAAGAGTTCAGATGCAAAAAAACTTGAAGTGCCATCTGAAATTTTCTCCTTAAATGAGCATGTTTCCAAGACTCCTATATCTATGTTCACTAATTTCACATTAAAGGCAAAGAAAATAACATTTTAACGCCATAAAAGGGAAATTACTTAACTTATACATAGTAGCCTGTGAAAATGCTAATTTTAGGAGAAAAATTCAGATGGCAATTAGAGGTTTTTGCATCAGAAGTCTTCATATACAGTTAACCTGCAGTTATATAAAAAAGTGTGTATGTATGCATTTATGTATGCATGTACCTATTTATTTATTTTAATTAAATAGTATTGAAATCAAATTTAAATTATTATAAATTATACAATTTCTCAAATAAAAATAAAATATAATAATACAGTTTATTCATTCATTTTCTTTTCGGCTTAGTCCCTTTATTAATCAGGGGTTGCTACAGTGGAATGAACCGCCAATTTATCCAGCATATGTTTTATGCAGCGGATGCCTTTCTGGCTGCAACCCAACACAGGGAAACAGCCATACACTCTTGCATTCATACACATACTCTACAGACAATTTACATACACTAGGGCTTATTCAATTCCCCTATAGCGCATGTCTTTGGACTGTGGGGAAAACCGGAGCACTTGGAAGAAACCCATGCAAACACGGGGAGAACATGCAAACTCCACACAGAAATGCCATCTGGCCCAGTGACTTTCTTGCTGTAAGGAGAACGTGCTACCCACTGCGCCACCATGATGCCCTAATAATATTAGTTGTATAATAATATCAGTATAAAGTATTTCATAATAACAACAACAACAAAAGATACTATATATTAATATTATTATAACTAATTTATATAACAGTAGACTATAATATAATATTCATTCATTCAGTTTCTTTTCGGCTTAGTCCCTTTATTAATCCGGGGTCGCCACAGCGGAATGAACCGCCAACTTATCCAGCGCGTTTTTACGCAGCTGGGAAACTCTCTGGGAATCTCTGGGAAACATCCACACACACTCATTCACACTCATACACTGTGGACAATTTAGCATACCCAATTCACCTGTACCACACGTCTTTGGCCTGTGGGGGAAACCGGAGCACATGGAGGAAACCCATGCGAACGCAGGGAGAACATGCAAACTCTACACAGAAATACCAACTGGCCGAGCCGAGGCTTGAACCAGAGACCTTCTTGCTGTGAGGCGACAGCACTACCTACTGCGCCACTGCGTCGCCTATAATATAATATAATATAATATAATATAATATAATATAATACCACCATAAAGTATTAAATAATAATAATAATAATAATAATAATAATAACAAAATATAATATATATTAATATCACTATAATTAATTTATATAACAGTACGTCATTATATATATATATATATATATATATATATATATATATATATATATATATCATATAATTTAATATAATATAATATAATATAATATAATATAATATAATATAAAATAATATAATATAATATAATATAATATAATATAATATAATATAATAATACATTATCTTTCAGACGAGCATACGCTTTCAGGCACACACACAGTAACATATTGAGCACTTGAGTCTTCTATCTGTCAACAAGCTAACACTTCTATCTCATGCTCCTTGCAAATCCTGTTAATGTGTGTGCCTGTATGTGTGTCTGTGTGTGTGAGAGAGAGAGAGAGAGAGAGAGAGAGAGAAAGAGAGAGTGAGAGAGAAGCACAGCTACAGAATCGCATGTGCATGCATGTATTTGTCAGTGCCAAGGCCAGCGACACAAAAGGGTGCTCTCCAAATGCTGGAGACGGTATTGAAACGCCTTTCAGACTCGGGCGAATTTCCTCAGAAAGACGGCTCTCTGTGCGTAACACCTTCTCACGTCTGCTTCGCACACAAATATTCGACGGCTGCCCCTCTTTTCAGCTGATGGATCGCTCAATCACTCACACTGAAGCTCTCATCTGAACTTCACTTGGTCAAATCAAAGCATCTGAGCTCCAGCTGTCCCCCAGTGGCGGAGATCTGGCCCAGCTTGCTTGTAATTGGGGGAAAACACTGTTTAGTATTCATGCCCAACACCCTTCTGTCTCACATAAAGTGGGACATACAGCTTCAAAATCTAATTCTCTCTCTCTTTCTCTCCGTGTGTCTTTTGAGAGGAGAAGTATGGGCTCTTCTGGAGGAGTTTGCAGTCTCAAAGCTCGGCATGTTTTTTATCCGAAAGCGACTTCTCCCCCATGCGAATCCTGCATACCTGCGGGCACACATTATGGCAGCAGATCGCCTCAGGTTTTATCTGAGCTCGCTGAGTTTTTGATTTTTACGAATTAGCTCACCTAAAAAAAAGACAACTCTGACATCATTTACTCACTCTTGAGTTATGACTTTCTTCCGTCGGGATGGAAAATGTGGTGCACGTAGGCCATAATTAATTAAATATCTCCACATCTGCCCTGGATGTTCTTCTTATGTTTATTGAGTCTTTTTCGAATGAATCATTTTATGTGATTCACAAAACCAATCTGAATGAACTATTCATGAATCAGACTGATTCAGTTTGTGCATTGACAGGGAAAACTGTCAGTAAATCACAATTTAAATCTGTAAGAATCTAAAATCTTTAAATCTATTTCACACAGAGCTAAAGTGTTCAGCATATACACCCCTCAAAAATCTATCTTTCAAATTCATATATTCAATATGAAGCTATACATTATTATATTTGTGCATATACATTAGATTAGTCAGTACTGAAGCCAAATATGGAGCTTTTCTAACAAAATAACTTACGATAACGGTCCAAAAACTAGTATACCCAAATTTATATGTTATAAAAAAATATTAAATACAAAATTAAAAATGACGAAAAATCAAGGGAAGCAAAAAATTTGAAAAATTAAGTTGAAATTTTGTAGGTTGTAATTTTTTAATTTATTTAATTATATTATCTTTCAATTTCTAAATATGTTTGGTGACTAAAACATAATTTTAATAAATATATCTGTTTAATAAATCTGTTTTGTTTAAATGCACCAAATACATGGCCCATATTTACTGAGAAATGTATAAAAATTTTCATATAAAATGAAAGTAGGGTGTACTCACTTATGCTGAGCACTGTATATACAATAGCTGAATTGTCCACTTTTATAAACGTTTAAAGTATTTTTGCATCTACTTCTTGCAAAAAAAATAGTACTGAAGCATCTAATTTCTTGAAAAAGAGTGACTAGAATAATTCTTTATAATTTCCAGAGAATAAACAGACGGGATCATTCAGACAACAATATCCATAAAAAATTATATTAGTGTCGAAATCAACACACAATAACACTCTTTAATTACAAGAAGGCATGGGACGATAACTAAGTCAAGGTTTTAAAACCACCAAAATTTTCTGCCATTTCATTCCTATGGAAAACATTTAGTAGTCAACATTTGAAATGGGTCATCACCTTCAATTCAACTAGGACAATTCTCAAAAAACACTACTGTATGTAAGGTTTATTTAATTTTTTGATGTTTTTAGGACAGTATCTCATAGAATGGATATGCAAAGATGCCATTTTAAATTGTAAAGAAATCAGTGTTTTTGAAACTAATGAAGACAGCAGAAGTCTGTGATTCATTTGAAATATTTAGCCGACAAGTTTAGCTACTGTTCCAAAATATTACTGTCTTCAAAGGGGAAAAAGGTTTTTGTTTTTTACCCAGACATTTAAAAAGAACTTATTTTAAAGAAGTAACCACAATACAGTTAAACCATGATATTTTTATCCAAGATTATCATACCATCATAATCTTATACCGGCCCATGCCTACTGTAGTTACAAGTACATGTTGCAGTGCTGTCACCTGTCACTTTCAACGCTTGATTTCTTTAAAGCAGGATGGATTGTGATTGCAGAATAGTTGAGAAAGCAATTCTTTTTAAACATTGGGTCTTATTTACTAAGTATGCAAATGTGTGCATAAAATGAGCAATTTCACAAACAAATCATGATTCGCCAAAACCTTGAAACTAAAACGGATTCTAAATAATTTTATGCTAAAGATATGCAGGAATGTGCAGGAATCACACTCTTAATGACCCTGGTTTATTGAAGTACTAATATAAAGCACACCTGATGTACAGTAGTGATGTGGTCACAATGGAAAGCATGGTTGTCGGAAGAAAAACATTCATTTATGAGTTTATGCGCACAAAAAAAATCTGCAAGTGGGGTCAAAACAAGCGAACAAAACGAAACAAAAACAAAACCTTTTACAAATAGAAGATGAGCTTTATTTTTCTTACTCCAATGGCAAATATTTGCTATTGTTTTAAGAATAAAGTCACTTTTCTTCCAGAAAATAATATATAATATCTTGCCACATTTTTCTTATCAAGTAAATGCATCTTGCTTTAAGAAAGTTTATATATTTCACTTTAAAAAACTATTAAAAATACTGATTTAGAAACATGTTTTTTTGCAATGAAACTTTGCAGGTTTTAGATAACAGGCAAACAGATGTTTTCTTAGCAGATCGGGTAACTAAAGAGATTGAATCCAAACTTTCTGTTGAGGAGATCCAATCTTACAGTCGATATCTAAAGACAAATTTCTAAATTTGGACAAAATTACTCCTAAAAAGGGATCTGGATGTCAACATAATTTACACAAACCACAATGACTGAATATCAAGACAATGTTCAAAAGCTAGTAAATCTTCACTATTTTAGCATCCGGCCAAACTCTTCAGAAAGAAAGAGCTAAAAAATAAAAACACCCTTGCCTGGGCATTCGCCTGGCAGGGCTGTTGTCACATCCCATTCATCTAAAAACTGCTCCAGATGCAGAGCACCACAGTGAGCCTCTGCGCCCCCTCGAGAGTGAGCATGTGTGTGTGTGTGAGAATGCCTGCATGTGTGTGTAAGTGTGTGTGCATCAAGCCCAGTCATCAGGAACAGAGTGACCTAGTCAGAGAGACATGACCCTACAACCCTCAAGCCTCGGCATGCAATCTCTCCAGCTAATTCCCCTCAACCCTGCCGAACATCACCCCACCGGACAGACCAAAAAAAAAAAAAACACGGCACGCACAAATCCAAAATCAGATTTACTGTTGATTCACGACACATGTTTGTCTATGTTGCGTTCCTGCGCTGGTGTCAGTGACCCTGAGATTGGTCTGAATTTATTTGGTGTGACCGGTCAGATTTGCTTGGCTGGTTGTTGACTGGCCCCAATTCAGATGGCATCATGTCTACAAGAGCCCTGAAACAATCACGTCATAAGACATTATTCATTTCACTATCTCTCATGTTTTAAAACGCTGGCTGTGTTCGGGATGAAATACTTGCTTATTACTTACTGAACACTGCTCCTTATATGGTGTGTATTTTTTTTAAATAGTGAAAAGTGAAACAATAGACATTATATATTATGTATATTTAAATGCATATGAACATACCACATGAGTTTTTTAAATACATTTTTGTATATACATTTTTTTATATTTGGCAGCCTCATCAAATTATGAGTGAAGAAAATTATATAAAAATTGTGACATAATAATACCTTTATAAAGTTTAGTGCAGGTCAGATTTTTTATGTATTAAATGTAACATTTAATATGTGCTACTCGCAATTCCTTTGTAATTATTTGTGTGCTATTTTCTTAGTAAAAAAATGTATAATGTTTTATTGCAATGCTAAGCAAAGGTTGAATTTATTTGATCAAAATATTAGTAAAACAGTAATACAGTAAACAAAATTATTACAATTCAAAACTAGTGTTTACTATTTTAATATATTTTAAAATATACACTCACTGGCCACTTTATTGGGTACACCTGTCAAACTGCTCGTTAACGCAAATTTATAATCAGCCAATCACATGGCAGCAACTCAATGCATTTAGGCATGTGGACATAGGCTGCGTCCGAAATCGCATACTTCTATACTATTCAGTACACTAAAAACAGTATGCGAGCCAAGTAGTATGTTCGAATTCATAGAATTAGAAAATCAGTATGCTAGAAGTACCCGGATGACTTACTACTTTCCGGCGAGATTCTGAAGTGCGCATCCCATGCATGCTGCGCTATCCCATGAAAGCGACGCAACTGACGCAGGTAGGTCACGTGACCACGACAAAATGGCGGATGTAGTACGTCCGAATTCCATTCATACTGTATAGAAGGTACTTTTCTAACGGCCTAGTAGTACGTTTAAATTCAAATGCAGTACCTACTGAGTAGTAGGCGGCTTCGGACGCAGTCATGGTCAAGACGATCTGCTGCAGTTCAAACCAAGCATCAAAATGAGAAAGAAAGGTGATTTAAGTGACTTTGAATGTGACATGGTTAATGGTGCCAGAAGGGCTGGTCTAAGTATTTCAGAAACTGCTGATCTACTGGGATTTTCATTTCAATATGAACAAATTTCTGAGAAATATTTCTAGCACCTTGTTGAATCTATTCCATGAACGATTAAAGCAGTTCTGAAGGCAAAAGGGGGTCCAACCTGGTACTAGTACAGCGTACCTAATAAAGTGGCTGGTGAGTGTACATAATACATGCTAAATGTGTTGTGGAAATTAATCTATTTTTTTCTTCGATAAACACAATGCGAAAAAAAATCTATACATACTGCACAACAATCTAAATGTTCTTACTGACAGTTTTAGCATAATATAAATTTATGAAAAGAAACAGACAAACAGAAAGCAAAAAATAAATAAATAAAAATGGTTTACAAAAAGTGTGTACTACTGTTTTCAACACATTTTGGCAAATATTGCAGGTCATTTGGGCATTTTTTGCAAGCTAAGCCTGACAAGGCAATGAAACCAAGTGTAAAAGCACCCAAAAGGCACCTTATTGTTTGCTTGGGAATAAAAGCTGATGGTCAGTGTAGAAAAATGTGTGGCTGTCCAGTATGGTGGTATATTTAGTCAAGGGCTTCCAGGAGTCTAGACTTCTGCACTTCGGCGTGACTCACTCGGTGTGAACGCGACGGTAATGCAAATTTGTGTGTGTGTGTGTGTGTATGTGTGTGCACATGTATTGCAGATGCCTTCACAGAGTCTAGCCAGAATTCCAATCAGCGCACAGAGTGGAGAGTGTGGGCTGCTCGCATTCTCCAGTCCTCATTTAGAATCAGAGCACATGCACAGTAGAGCTCTTCATTATTAGCTACATGACTAGCCATGAAGCCATAGGTTATAAGCAGAATGCAAGCAAGCAAACAGGATCTGCCTGAAATTAAGGACAGCTTTCGAACCATTGCCATTGGTCCATAATTGCTGGTAATTTCCTCCAAAACACTAGTGATTTTGATTTCAAATGGTTCATATTGAGTTTTTGGTTATTTGTTAGTAAATGCGACATTCTTGCCAACATGGGAACATCAATTATTATAATGGTTGGCACTTAAGTAACCATTGGCATTGTGAGTTTAGATCACAAACACGTCAGATGAGGTTTTGAGTATATCAGAAGATCTCTTCGTTTTCCCCAGTTGCTTAGCTTATAGAATGTATTACATTGGCTGTATGTGAGTACATCTAAAGGGTTGTTTGGTAATTTAGAAATCATGCAGACTCAAGGGAGTTGGTCAACTGGTTTATCTTAAAGACTGATGAGATATCCTAACACACAAGTATAGTAAAATAAATGTTATTAATAAAATATTAAGAATAACTAAAACAACTACTAAATAAATACTATGAGTGATAAAGAAATGAATTGCTTACGATGCAGAAATTGTGTGTCAGCATTACTCATTACTCATTACTCTGATTAATATTATGTAAAGATAAACTTTTGCTTCTTTGTAACTAGTAAGCTGTGGAACCTCATTACACATCAAATAAATAAATCAAAGGTTATTTGTTATTAACATTAACTACATAAAATTTATTATAAATTAGAATATCATTTATTTATAAAAATGCATTAATGCCAAGGTCTGGAAATAAGCTAAGGAAAAGGGATATTTATGTTTAAGCACAATGGGATACAGATCTCTAGTAGCATTAAGGGTCATAAAACCAAAAACCTCACAGATAATGCTTTGAATTAGGTATAGAGGGTCCTCAACTATCTGGAATCATGAGTATCTTAGCCTTTTTTTTTTTTTGCAAATGTCTCTATGACTTTTGCCTGTTTGGTCCAGACACAAAGTTTTATTTCTGATTAAAACTCTAGAAAAGCAACTTCTGTTCTGTCTTAATGAACAAAATACGTTTTCTTTCCTTGAAGGCTGGAGAATCAGAACATGGTCATGTCTGTTGCTGCTACACAAAATGAACCTCAGAAACTCTGTTGATGTGTTCGTTGTCATTTTTCCACACAGGACGGCTCAGAACCTTTGATCTGTTAATATATTCTACCACACAGGCTGGAGATTCAGAACCTTTGGCTATTCTGTTAATGTTTCATTGGTTTGCAATTTGGCGCTTCTCCATTAGTGCTGTGATTGGCTGCTGGCATCAGAGTGTGCACGTACTGTAGTATGTGGCCAACCCTTCTTTTCCAAATGAAACTTATTTGCATAGTCCAAAAGCAGTTTAAAAACAGTCCTTGAAGTTTTACTGATGCATAATTTACTTCCCAAACCATTACCTGAGTTCCTTTCGCAATGTCATAAATGTCATCCAATGTCATCTTTTGTAAGCTGTTTGAACAGAACTGTGTGTAGGTATAGTGTGTTCACAGTCATATTGGGGTGATATAAAGACAATAAGTCTCTTTTTTTAATTTCCTGATGTTAAAATAGGATCAAAATCCCTCCCGTTTTGAGGCCCACCTCAACGTGACGTAGGAGTGCGGTTTCCCCGCCCAACGAATTGATTGACAGCTGCATATATAACATGTCTCTGTAGTAACGCGTATAATTATATCAACAAGACATGATGTGTGCAAAGCAACTGGGACTAAAAGATCCGTTCAGCTCTGTGATCATCAACCATCATCAAATGTGATCAAGAATGAGTTTTACAAGTTTAAAACATTTTTAAAACAGTGCATGTTTGTAATTAATTACAAAGATTTTACTGTCTTTATTACCACAGCTGCAAATCAGTACAGTTATAAAAGAAGACGTTTCAATCCCTGTTTGTGGACGTTAAATCAGATTTATTTTGTACATTAACATAACAAATATCCACACAGCAGTGGATATTAACATGTATCCTGTCACATTTGCTGTGCAAAAAGTAATAAACGTGCGTGCTGTGTGTATGTGTCTGTGTGTATGTGCATGAACATTGTAACGACATTGTGTGTGACTCATCATTGCAGAAAGGCTTAAATTAACTCCACAGCAAATACATCAAATAATCATTGGGAAGGAATATTTCTCACAAACGTTGCGTGAGATCAGCTTCCTTCATGTCACTGTGCCGTTTATCTGATGCAGCCGAGGTGGAGATTGAGGTACACTCTGACAGGCACGTAGGAATGGTGGGCGGGGATAACTAGCGTTAAAGGCACAAAAACAGCCACGCTGTGTTTATAGCAGAAAATCTCATTATTCTGAAAGGTATAATAAATAATCTGATGGGTTTTTTTGAGCTGAAACTTTACAGACACATTCTGGAGACACAAAAGACCTATCTTAAATCTTGAAAGGGGGTATAATAGGTGCCCTTTAAGGCCAAGCAAGGTGAAAACTGCCATGTGTGAATTTATTTGTATGTGAAAAGATGGATTTGTGTGGCGTTGCACTACAATAACGGTTCATGAGAACATTAGTTTTCCTTAAAAAAGCATGAGATTGATGTGTTTAAGGTTTCCAAAACAAGTTATGAAGGAATTTGGATGCAGTCTTGAGTTCTTTCTTTGTTTCAGCCATTGCTGATGCATCCGGAGATCCTGAGGAATATTTTATAGTGTTCAAAGGCCAAAATCCAAGGAGCCATGAGGGCTGAGACCGCATGTTGACTAGCGAGAACTCCTAAATCTTTCCTGCACTTGGTGCTTCTTCCTGCCCTCTACAGGATGTCTGGCAGCTGTCCTAGCATCCTTATCAGATGGAGTTGGACATTTGTTTGTGTTAGTCCACCAATATGTAGCAACCTCTCCTTCTCTCTCTCATTTTAACAGTCAGAGATGTGTCCTGACATAAAACTGGTCCTCAGTATGTGCTTCTTCACACTACAAAACATGCCCGGCATATGTCCTGTTTTGAGACGGCATCCAAGCATTTCTCGTAAGTTTCCTCATTTATGTACTAATGGAAACGGTCTGGATCTGCCAGATGCAGCTAATTTGCAAATAGCCCTGTGTGGAGGGCTCTCAGAGTCTGACTCAACCCATATAGTGCATGACATGGATACAGTCCACCAAGACACTCTGCACTAAACAATGAAACAAACCCATCTTCCACACGGATGCACTCTATCGCATCCTCATCAAAGGTACGGCTGGAGAACAATGCCTCCCTCTCTATCTCATTTCTCTTTACCTCTCTGACTCCTGACTCTCTCTCTCTTTCTCTCTCCTGGGGCCTCATTCTATTCCATCAGGCAGAGAAGAGCTTTAATTGCCCCTGCCATTCTCAAGGCTTGCTTATGGAGAGAGAAACCCGTGCCATCAGGTCTTAATGATGCCTGGCAACCGCGTGGGATCCAACCAACACGTCGTCAATGGCAACGGAGGCACCAGAAGTCCTCTCTCCCAGCGACGGGTAAGGCGAAGGCTTCCTGAGACTTCGCGTCCTCAGAGAGCGAGAAGCAGTTCAGCGGAAAATAGCTTTTGGCCCCTCATTCGACAACCTAAGTTGGTGCCAGGCCCGGAGGAGACGTGGGCACCCAGACTGCCAGAATCGTCTGACAGGAAGAAATCGCATGTTGCCCATCAGATTATACCAGCAATGACTAGCTGAGAGCTAATGGATGCATTCAAATGTGTTCACTTTTTTTTCTCCAGTAACTCGTCTTGCAGGATTTGTCAGAGACATTTTTTTTGGCCTTAATTTTATTCATTTTACTTCTATTGAGTCTTTTTAATAATTAGAGAAAAACAATACAGTAAAAAGATGAATATTGTTAAATATTAATGGCTGGATTTTTTAAGCATTCACTGTTTTTTCCTCCTAATTTTGGTTAATTTCTGTCTCTTTCTTTTAAAATCCATTTAATAATTATACTCATACGAAAACACAATTCATATGACCTGGACGGCAGCCGTTGGCTTTTAATTAAAACCATTTTGAAATTTTACATTTAAATTACTTGCACATGTAATTCTTAACATTTAGAAGAATTATTAAAAATCAGAATTAAGATTAACACTTAATAATAAATGATAACCCTATAACTTAATGTTACTCATCCAAGAGCTGGTAACTCCTAAAGACTAAATTAAATGCAGATGAGAAAAAAGTAAGATGATACTCACTAGTCTGTGAAATATTATTTATTGTTGTCCTAAATTCACTTGGATTTTGTTGCTTTTATTTAAAGGGTCATTAAACCCCCCTCTTTCGGTTCAAGTCTACCTCAGAATTTTTCAAAAAATGCTTCATGATGGACGTGGAGCTCTGAGAGCAGAGGGAGGAGTGGGCGTGGCTGGCAGAGCAGAGGAAAAGAGGGGAGCGAACAACATTGTCAGTTGGCTTACAAAGTGAAACACAAACCATGAGACCCATGATTTTATAGTTTAAAAAGTTAAAGAAATAAACACTAAGTAGTTTAATGTCCTGCTAGATTTGTTATTAGTAATTTTATATACACATAACCATAATTTGTTATATCATTATAAAGATAATCGTATTTATATAAACATTACAAATGAGGAGGACTTCTCTCCTCCTCAATCCCAGGTCTGAATGCAGACACACTGGATAGCAGTACTGCAGGACTCTTGCCCTATCCATTTCAACCATTAGCCCTGCTGGTAATCTGTATGACTGTATAAAACATAGGTGAACATGGCAGCATGGATATAGGCGATGTGTCTGAATGGTAATGAACTCAACTTATAAAAGACAAAGTCCATCAGCTCTCCCGACAAAAATGCTTGCTACAAACCAACAGCTTTGCTGTATCGGCCCTGACAGCATCATGGGGAAAAACATACAACAAACCGCGTGGATTATGGAAACAAACACATATGACTTGTGCCATGCGCAGACGCGTGATCACTCAGTCACTGGGTCTCACAGCTTGGCAAGTCTGCTTTGCCTTCGGAAAGCATGTGCTCTCATGGATAATTTAGAAGCAGGGTGTTCTCATAGGATAATATGCTATGAATAATAATGAGAAATTGACGTGTCAACACTCCACTAGAAATAAGCGCTATGCAGGGGCGTCACTAGAAGTAAAAATTGCCAGTGCCCCAGTAAATGCTTTGAGATATGATTTACTTCATATGCAAGTGTATTTAATAAGAATGATAATTCCGAACGAAAGACGTTATTCTCTATGTGCAACCGAACCAGCGCTGGTGAAAGCAATGTGTTTAATTAAAAAGCAAACTGACGCATCTCCGCGTGTGCGCAGAGAACCGGCGCACCTCTCGCACACGCTGCTCTTCTCCCGGTGCGAGTCCCGGTAGTTAATATGCACGCCAAAAAACTTGCTGATCATGTGTTGTAAAACCGGCGTAACAGCCTTTTATTTGTTTTGCTTGCAAGTCGACAAAACTAAAGTTTAAACAATATGATGGTGATCTTACTAAGCATGCCTCCTGATTTTTTGCATGAAGTAAAAAGGAGGGATGATGAGTCAGGGAGGTATAAGAACTAATTCTCTGCCATGTGTCAAGTCTAAGACAACAAATATTTCTATAAAACATCTTTTTTTGTATTCTACTGAATTGTCTATAGAATTTCATTCAAATGAAATGCGGGGAATTATTTAATAATCACACCAAAACAAAAAAGCAACTTTCATATATAAATAAATAAATACTGTAATAGAAAAATCAAATAAAGTAGTTTAAGCAGTTTTTCCAAATTATAACATGCGTGGAACAGAAAAAGCTCAAACCTCTATTAAATACAGCACTAATGCCATCCCACGACACATAGCGGAGGTGAAAATGTCATGATGAACTTTGCAGCGCTTAGTTTGTTCACAATGCCGGGCACCTTGCAGCTTGATCTGTCCGCTTTTACACCATACCTGCTAATTACATCTCTTCCTCTACACGAGAGCAGCCTGCTGGGCTTTACCACATCCTAACTCTGCATCTGCTGGCCGTATGTTCTCCTGAGCATCTCAGATAACTCCACCACGTCTTACATTTATTCATGCATTTCACATACAAACATGTGTTGGTTGTGCACAGAAAGAGCCTGGGAAGAGGTTTAAGCTAAAAGTATAAATTGATTCTTAAAGCTACTGACAATTCAAGTAAAATGCTTCTTAAAATACTGAGCTGCCAATGGAGGCTGCATTTAAAGACATGTTCCAAACACTAGGTCTATTTTTGTAGAAAAGAGAGGCAATCCCATATTGCATTTATGGTGTAGGGGAATTTTCCTTCAGTAGAATCTTTTAAATAGATTTTTGGTGAAAATGTGGTGATTCTGGTGATTTATGAAATTAAAATCAACAGCCACTGGCACTTTGAAGGTTCAAAAAAAATGTGGATTTTGGATATGCGCATAAAAAACGGTTGATGGAAACACTGTGATGTGAATAAATTTTGAAAATGTGCATAAAAAACATATTCGCATAACTGAGTAGGATGAACTTTTATTCGATAAGAAAAGATGCGCATAAACTACGATGGAAACAGTTTTATCAGTATGTAAATTTTTAGTATGCGCATTAAAAAAGGTCATGTGATTTTGTTATAAGAGATCATGTGATGATAAAAATGTGCGTAAATGGACAAACCAGCAGGCTGAGCACATTGTAAAACATCTGAACTGTTGTTTTGGTAATTCTCAAACGCCTTACCATTTAAGTATTAGTGTTATTATATTAATGACCTCCAGAATCAAGAGAGTCTGTGCTCCGTGTCTGACACCTTCAAACACCACCGTACGTTCACTGCGTGTCAGGATTGCTTTCTGAGGCGCAAGTCATTTAGTAGATAAAGAAAAGATTGACGCAGCTTCTCCTACTGCAGTAAATTCAGTTTTTACTGTTGATATTTGGTGCCAGATAATCAGGAAGGCATGATTTTGTTCGCTTTGACTCGATGGATGGAAATGCTGCTTTATTCGCACGTCTTTAATGCGGTAATCCAGTTTTGCGCGTAAAGTTCATTCGCAGTTTTGGATGGAAACATAGCTATTGATACACATCATTATGCAACTGTTTACTCTTAAATCTCCGGTAGTTGTTGACTTGTTGATTTCATGAATCACCAAGCGCCATGGCCTCTAAATATATATAAATAAATAAATATATACATTTTAAATATATTTTTTAAAAAATAAATTATAAAATCAAAAGCAAAAAAGCCTACTTCTATGAGTAAATTAACCATTTTTGCAGGAATTTTTACAGGAATAAGCTTGCCAGTACTGTAGCTGGTTTATGAACCTATAGACTTGTGCAACTACACAAAATATCCAAGAATTCAAAACAAGTATGGTAAAATACACAGGCTAAAGATCTGTTATAATCCTAATGCGCATCTTTTAATCTTCAGTTGCACTAACACAAAAGAAAAGTCTATTCCAGAAACGTGAAAAATGAGACATATATAAATGAAATATATATTTACGAAATTGTCCATTAGTAAAACCCCTTTAACCATGTCAGGAATCCGAAGTGAGTAGGAATTTCTCAGAAGGACTTTCGAGGGAAGGGAAATGGCAGACCATACAGTATGTGTGTATGTACGGCATAGTGTTACTTTACTAAGTGACATAAGCAAGTACTGGCCTGCATGAATAATACAATTTATTAGTCATGTTCACCAAATAATGTGACCAGGGTTTATTTTGACAATGGAAAAACTCGTTTTTATTGCATTGTTGTTATGTAAACAAGCTGAAAGCCACTCATTACCATTCACAACAAACTTGTCTAAAGCCACAAATTCAGTTACACATCAAAATCCCTATTTCTTCATCACAACATGAACATCATCTCCAATCTGGAGTTTCCCCACTGATAAATGCAACTTCCCTTAATCATTCAAGAGCTGATAACTCATAAATAAGGCATTTCCAACTCCACTTGAAGGCTGAACTGAACACAGCTGATGCAACGGTGAGTACATGTTTCGTTTACAAATATAATTAATACTATAAAGTAACACGAAGAATGATTTAATAAGTAAAAAGTCAATATTTTGACTCAAATATCTACATGCTCTTCCTTGTTTCTCTGGTGTCTAAACTGAAATCAATTTTATGTCTTGCGAACTTTGCATGTAGAGAATAATCTAATACTTAACTCTTGACTAAACCATGAATTCGGAACATCTCATTTGTACATTATTGTATAACCTGCTCAATGTTTTGAGGCATGCACTATTTAGAGAAATGAATTGTTTATTAGACATTATTTTCATTCATTCATTTTCTTTTCAGCCCAGTCAGGAGTCACCACAGCGGAATGAACCATCAACATGTCCCGCATATTTTTTACACAGCGGATGCCCTTCCAACTGCAACCAATCACTGGGAAATACCCATACACACTCATTCACACACATACACTACGGCCAATTTAGCTTATTCAATTCACCTACAGTATAGCGCATGTATTTGGACTTGGGGGGGAAAACGGAGCACCCGGAGGAAATCCACACCAACACGGGGAGAATATGCCATCTCCACACAGAAATGCCAACGGACCCAGCTGGGGTAAAATTAATTAATAAAATTAGTTCCAATTCCAACACAGGCTCATTATAAATACGAGCTTCACCGTATATTTTTGTAAAACTGCAAAAATTTACTTAAAGATACTGATGTTCATTATTAGGTAAGATGAACACTACTGGGCAAAATGACACCAACAACTTTTGCTCCATTTCACATATCATCGATGAATAAAGGATTATTGTTGTGCAGTTCTTTGCACAAAACCAAATAAATACCACAAAATAACTTTAATGATGTATGTGATTTGTAATCATTTATGTTTGCCTCACCTTTCTATCTATCTACATGTCTATATGGACAACTATTCTGCCGTGGTCAGTTTGCTTTGTACAGTGTTGTAATTAGGATGCAACTACAATTCAACTCCAGTGATGCACGGTTCCACAAAGGAAATGAAAGCAATGTAAAATCAAGGTAAAACTATGTGGTCGATAGCTGTTTTTAGGGCATACTGTGGTTTGGAAAAGTCAAGGTTTTATTCTTTACATTATATTCGCTTGTTTTTAGGACAACAGTATCTCCAGCAGAAAAGATGTCCAAAGATGCCATTTTAAATCGTGAAATAATCTGTGTTTTTGAAACTAACGAAAACAGCATAAGTCAAAGAGTCATTTCATTTATTTAGCCTGACATGTTTACTGCTCTAAAATTCTTTAAATGTTTCTCAAAATAAAATATATTGTGTTCAAAGTGGAAAAAAGTTTTAGTTTTTTTTACCCAGACATTTATCATATTTTAGAGCAGTAATGACAATACAGTGAAACTCTAAAACCGTTTTTATCAAAGGTTATTATTCCATCAGAATCTTATATCGGCCAACTGCCAAAACAAACAACAAAACATACTAAGTAAAGTATTTCCCAGGTACCCTTGATGTGAAAATGACATTAAAATCACATAAAAATGCTAACCGTTTTAATGTCAAAAACTAGATGACATCCAGACATTGATACCCTTTTGACCTCCAAAACACATGACACAAAAAGTATTATATTGTAAGAAATGTTTTCTTTATCTTTAATTGCAGAGAACCGGACCGTAATTGTAATCTACTAGACTAAATGATTAAATGACAGTCAATTTTATATAGTTTTGACATCAAGGAAGATAATTAATATCGATTTTCATTTTTTACATGTTTATTGATGTCTTTTTGACATCCAGGTGCCTCCTAGGTTTAGATTTGCAAAAATGCAAACAGCACCTTCCAACGGATTTGTCATCTGAAACGTGCAGCAAAACATACCCGGAGCAACGTATGAACCTGTGATGTACATTTCCCTTTAATATCGGGTCATTGGTTTCTACGTACTGTGACACAACTCTGGCTGCCTCTTTATAAGTCAGACAAAAAACAGGTTTTAGAACATAACTTCTGCTTCTTGTTCTTACAACCAACCTCGCCACACGAGAGCTTGACATCCATAACCAAACCCATCCGGCTGTCCAAAGCGCTCTTTGTCAACTAATGAGTCTTTCCAGGCTCGGTTCAGTGCACATCTGTCCAAAAGCATACGAGCCCTAATTCTCCCCCTCCCTCTGTCTTTATGAGCTCGATGCAGTGCCGGAATGTGATTAGTTATATGTTGCATCGGGCTCCGTCTCCAGCTTTGTCACCAGCGAATTCTAATCAGCGAGGCAAATCAGCGCGGATTGAGCCGAGATGGAGAGGAAATATGATTTTAATCAGCATGCAGCACTCGTGCTCCTGTCTGTCTCATTCACAACGCATTCAGAGACGGAGAAACCATGGAGCAATCAGCCAGACCTCCGCTGCGTCCTATCGAGAAGGACGTGCTTTAATTACCACCAACCACGACTACCTCTCTCTCTGTTTCTCTCTCTCTCTCTCTCTCACTTCCCTAAAATGAATAATTGCAATAATGAGCCATTTTCATCTAACTCTCCTTCACCAAAAGATGACAAAAATTACTCATCTTGTTAAAAACCCATATCTACCACAACGTGCATGTGGGATAAGGGAATATAATGTTGTTCTATGCGCAGGCTGTGTACTGTAGGCACATTTGGCCCTAATGAATAATTAGCAGTGTGTTTTAGCTGAGTCACTGTGCTGGAGGGCCTGCACTGGACTCTAATGGAGGTGTTGCCTCACGTCTTCCATCACAGGACTGTCCCCAGTGAGCCAATTGCATAGCAGCCTGTGTGAGGCACGGTGTGTGTGTGTGCATGCGCGCGTGTGTTAAAAATAACAGCTCTCCCACTTCATGACTCATTCTATGAGCTCTCTGTCCGACACTCCCAAACAGTGTCTGGAAAGAAACCCTAGAGCCAGCACCTTCATTTACTGACTGGTCATTCCTTACCGTCTCTGTGCGTGTGCGCTGCTATACGTTTTATATAAATATCTTTATAGCTGGTCGGTATATGCAAGATTTGATGCTCCGCTGAAGCCCTGTTATATGATGTTGTTATGTAACTTTTCACAGGGCTGGTCGACAATGACAAGCGAAGGTGAGAACGACAGATGGAACACAGATGCCACCAGTGCGTGCATGATTTAGAGACCGGACCAACTGTGGGAGATGAGCAAAACTGCTAAAATTCATGATTTCGGAGCTGTTTACAAATCTGCAGAGGAGAGTTGTTGATCCTGGATGACATTTACCAGGCATGCATTGAAAAAAAAGTCTTAAAATATAATGAAACGGTTGTAGTTTACTGAATCTAGATGATTGAAATAGGGGAAAACTGGTTTTGATTATCAGTTGCTGATTGGATGGAGAAGTCGGTTATGTTGTGACATTTAAGGCTTGTTTACATCTGGTGTTAAGTAGTTGTTTTATCAATCACATACAGGCAATGCTAAATACAGATGTAAATGGAGTCTCAAACATTTTATGCTTGCCAACTTTTGACAACTTCCGAACGTCTGTAGTGTAAATGCTCAGGTAATCAGGTTTGCTGGAACAATCACAAAAGTCCATCTATTCTCCATCTACAGACAAAACACGTGATCGTTATGGGATGTGTTGTAAGAAAGCACATCAAAAATATATATTCATACTCTGACAAAAAAAACTACAAGCTTAAAATGTTTGAAAATGAATAGGGTGAATTTTATTTTCATGACAGGCAAATAGTTTTACACATAAATTGAACAAAGCGAGTGAGGTTTAGTGGGTGGCACGGTGGCTCAGAGGTTAGCACTGCCACATCACAGCAAGAAAGGTCGCTGGTTCGAGTCCTGGCAGGGCCAGTTGGTATTTCTGTGTAGAGTTTGCATGTTCTCCCCGTGTTCGTGTGGGTTTCCTTCTGGTGCTCCGCTATTCCCCACAATCCAAAGACATTATAAGTGATTTGAGTAATCTAAATTGGCCATTTGTGTGTGAATGACTGTATGGGTGTTTCCCAGTACTAGGATGTGGCTGGAAGGGCATCCGCTGCGTAAAGCATATGCTGGAATAGTGGGCGGTTTACACCACTGAGGCGACCTCTGAAATAAAGACTAAGCCGAAGGAAAATGAATGTGAGGTTTATTGTGTAGAAAAATGAAACAGGGATAAATATTTAGGAAAACAAAAAATAGATCTTATCATCCTCTGCAATTTTGTTTCTAACGTGTTTTTTTGGTTTCAAAAACAGTTAACAATAGATTGCAGAAACTTAGAACATTAGTGTTAGGGCCCGTGCGGAACCTGTTTGTTGTGGTTCTTTTTTGTGATTTGCAGAGCCTGCATGATTGCTGATTTGAGGGTGGGTCGTCTCACCTGAGACCCATTATGTGATGCCTATAAAGAGTCCAACATTTGACATGAGAAGAGAGCCCGGTTAGCCGGACCTTCCTGCCTGGCGGTTTTTGATTTATTTTAGTCTGTTTTGGATCATGAGTTCAGTTCACTATCATGCAAATGCTTTTCACAACTGACTTTCATTTATACTGACTTTGGTTGCTTTAAATGCTTTTGTTAATTATGTTTTTTTGTTAATAAATCATTTCTCTTTTCAATTTACCTGGTCTGTATTCTCTGTATTGTAGAAATAAAATGAGGAGATGCTTTTACAATCTGCAAAATACTATTTTAAAAACAGATTTTTTTAGGGGGGTTAATATATATATATATATTAAATAAAGTAAAAAAATTCAAAAATAAAAGATTTTTCATTTTTTTATGCCCATTAAAGACCAAATATATGATTTAAAGTTAATAAAAACAGCCAGAATTGAAGTCTTTTCCAAAAACTTACATTTGTGAATAAAAAACATACAATATTTGTTATATTATCTGGGTTATCTGTACCCATTATAATAAAAAGATTAACAATGTACTGAATGCAAGACTTTCTTGCAAGACAATGTACTGAAAGCAAAAGAAAATAATTTTTGTTTCTAAAGTGATTTTGATATTTAAAAAAACCCAAAACTGATTGCTTCATTGATTGAATGCGATGACATTATTTGTACAAAGGAAAATTCTGTAATAAAGTAATGTCAGTAACATCAATTTAGAAAATAGGAATTGAGACTTTACATTTTATATTGACTTTAATTATCATCGAAGCAAATAATTTTAAGAATAAATGAAACTAAATGAGTGAGGTTCATTGTAAGAGAGAGAAAATTTGAAAATGGGGACAGAAAAAAAACATCTTCATATGCTATACAATTCTGTCTGAAGTAATGTGATCATTAGGAATGTTCCAATCAATCGGCCAGAAATCGGTATGGCGGATAATCACGTTTTACGACTCGATGGGTACTTGCTTATCTGGCTGATCACATGAACCGATCGCAAGTGTTCGTTTGTGGGTTTACAAGCAGAGGAAGATGCTTTTTAACCTTTTGTACATTAAATATGCACTCCAAAATTTCCAAAGTTTAATTATTCTTCCATCATTTACGATTTTCCAAATTGCATTGTTAGTCGCTTTTCTTACCAATTTTTTTTTTGTCTGTTTTATCTATTATTTTCTGTAAAGCTGCTTCTGATCATGACGTGTTTAAGGGATTATATCCTTCAATTATTCTTTTAGGAAAGAAGAGATCTCCACCTTAGTATCATACTCAGGGGGAAAATGTGTTTTATGCAGTTTTAAAGTTATATAAAGCTTGAAGCATCAGAATCTGTACTCTGTATCGGCCATCACCATCCCAGGTGATCATTTTCAGGATACAAATACTAATGGTCCAATTGATTGTAATTACATTTTGAGGAAAATTTCAGTTCAGATATTAAAAAACAAACATAAGCATTGGGTAATGTACATACTGTCAATTGCTTTAAAATATGCATTTAATTAAAAACTATTGTAAGGAAAAAAAAATAAAAGACTAGCAAATTTGGAGATACACAAATTGTATTATCCTAAGTATTTTATTCATTTATATTAAACTAAACCTATTTTAAAGATGTTTCAATTTTTTTATATATTGTACAGATTGTCTGATTGATTGCAATGACATTTATATTTAAATGACTTCTTTTAGACAAATAGCATGCATTTAGAATTATCATTACATGCTGACTTTAATTACCGCATTGGTTAATTGTTCTTCACATAAATGTAACTGAACGGTTTATGAAAAACCTTTTAAATAGAGAAACAAAAATTAACAACAACAAAATGTATTTGCGACTTAATTTCCAAAGTAACTTAATCTTGCTTTACAGATGCTTAGATATTATTTCCAGAAAAACAAGCTGAAAAAAATACTGACTGACTGATTGAGCGCAATGATTTTATTTAGATTTAATTTTTTTGCAGTGCGCAACAAGAAGCGTGACTGATTATATAAACATTAAAAAGCAATTAAGACTGAGCATTTCCTCCAAAAAAAAACAAAAAACATCATATTTCTGGAAATCTGAGAGCATATCTCCATCTGATTCCAAGGCAGCAAAACCTGTTCACCTCTTTCGAATGCTTTGTATTCCGTTAACACACTCCCGCAACAACCCTGGCAACCCGTGTCTATGTCTGCAGACGCAAAATACCCACTCATGCCCATTTGAGCTCTCTAATGTACTCCATCCTCCTTTCTTTTTAGAACAACACATCAAGTAAAAAGAGTGCGCAGAAACCAGATGATCTCTTAAGAGCTGAACTCCTGTAATCACCCCAGATTAGTTATTAAGGAAAATGCCCTCGTTGCACAAACACGCACACAAAAGGAATCCTTTTCACATTCAAAAAGAAAGATGATGAGGGCCCCTCCATTTACTCCCCCCTCCCTTGCAAATGCAACAGGAAATAGGCCTCCATATGTGGCCTCGGCTCATGTTGTGAGATGCTGGAGTGAATCATCGCCATTATCGAATAGCCGCGTGTGTATGTGATGCGCTTTCAAACACACAGACCCGATAGCTTCCCTGAGTCACAGCGCATATATGGGCAAATCAGGTCAACACTGATTTGGAGAAGGTATAAGGTCTATGGGGACCAGAGGGTTATGGGGGTCTGTGGGGTGCTTATATGGCAATGCTCACTTTCAGTGGCTGATCAGCAGATTCACTTGCAGGAGTGTAAAATTCATCAACTTATGGAGTCATTTGAAGAAAATGGAATCTATGCAATCTAATATACATATATACACAGTGGAAGTCAAAATGATTCAGCCTCCTGTGAATTTTCGTTCTTTTTGAATTTTCATTCAAACATTTTCCAAGTAATGTTTAAGAGAAAAAAATACTTTTTTCATAGCATTTTCTATAAAAAAAAATGTTTTTCTTCTGGTGAAAGTGTTTTTTTTCAGTCTGCTGGAATTAAAGTGTTTTCAATGTTTATCAACTTAATTTAAGGTCAATATAGCCTACTTATTATTATTTTTTGACTGTCTATAGAACAAACCACTGTTGTCCAATAACTTGCCTTAGTAACTTGCCTAGTTAACATGATAAACTAGTTAAGTCTTTAAATTGCACTTTAAGCTATATACTAGCGTCTCGCAAAATAAGTAGAAAAATATTATATACTGTCATCATGGCAATGGCAAAATAAAATAATGATTAGAAATTAGTTAGTAAAACTATTATGTTTAAAAGATGTGTTGAAAAAACTCAACACTTTACTGAGATTTATAGTTATATATTCTTTAAAATAATTATAGGCTATATATTTTGTGCATAAACTGCACAGACTCCCACTCTAAGGGCTCTATTTTAATGATCTAGGCACAGAGTCTAAAGCACATGGTGCAAAAGCATTAAGGGCTTGTCCGAATCCACTTTTGCTATTTTAAGGACGAGAAAATACAGTTTGTACCCTGGCGCATGGTCTAACATGGTTGTGCTTATTCTCTTAATGAGTTATGGGTGTGTTTTGAGCATAATGTGCATTAAACCAATCAGAATCTCCCATTCCCGTTAAGAGTCAGCGCCATGGTGCATTTGTTATTTACATTACGACTTTGTAAGTGGAAAAACTGAATTCTTCACTAGCGAGAAAACAGTTAAACAGACCATCTGTGCTAAGATAAAGAATGAGCATCCACCATTCGGCGTCTTTACTTCTTTTTACTTTACTTTTACTCTTTACTTCTTTACTTTCATGGATAAGAAAACGGTGTTGTACATACTCCACTGAAGACATCCATTAGCCTACATTAGTGCTTGTTAAGCGCAAAGATTTGTTTCAAAACTATTTCTAAATTCAGTTCTAATTTCCAGCAAATGAATAAATGAACAAAAATAACAAAGTGTGGTCAAAAAACTGAGTTATATCCAAACACACATCCTATTCTTATGGCCAATATGGTGATGCATACATGTCCAAAACCCGACAGGTGGACAAATCTAAACTTGTTTTAATTAAAACAAATATAAATATGCATATAATAAATAATACTGCTAATAATAACATTATACAGAAGCAAATTGTCAAGAATGAACTGAAAAAAGTATTTCTACTTTGCATAGTGGAGAAAATGTATAAGTATTGCTAAGTTATCTATACTCATTATTTTACTCTTAAACTGAAGAAGAAAAATCTTCCCTACATCAAATTATTCTCATGTGTTTTTACATCATTTTTGCATCACTTAATAATTTGTAGTTTCATTAATAAACACTTTATAATAAAGTTGCATTTGTTAACATGAGCAAACAAATAGCTACATGCTATCCGCTTTACAGCATTTCTTAATCTTCGTTAAAGTTAGCAAAAATTTAGTTGATTTACTTGTACCTTTCATTACATTCAAGGTGCATTATCTACTGTAATGTTAACAAATGCTTTGTATTTTTGTAAAGTATAAATATTGTAAATGATAAAACTAACATTAATAAAGAAATGCTGTAGAAGTATTTTTAATTTTAAGGAAAACAACATTATGGCAGTGTTACTATGGTGAGAATTAATTTGATATTTGAGGTTTTAGTATTAGTTTATACATTTTTGCTCATTTAAAAAATATTTTTATCTCATTTGGATTTTTTATTTTCCTTTTAATTCATTAGACAACATGAAAATAAGAAATATTTCCTTTGCATCAATTTTATTTCATTTTTAAGTTTACTTGTAGTACTGTATGCATGTGTCAAACATTTTTCCAGTAGTTTCATTTATTTATTTCATTTGATTTTTTGGGGGGTATTACTCTTAGCAAAAATTTTTAGATAAGCCTGCTATTAACTTATGAAAATATTACGGACTGTAAAAACAATCTGGGTTCCACACAATCGATTTGTGATGGGAGAACATGAAGGAATTAACTTTGAATTAGATTTTTCCAAATTTGAGTGGAGTAACTTAAAAAAAATTCAACAAAAAAAAAACTCACAAACTGTGTTATTTCAACTCCCTTTAAATAATTAGTTTGAACAAACACCAAATGTCATTTATTGAGTGCTTTTCTGAATGTTCAAAACCCCTTCTTTTAAGTGTCATTATGTAAATGTTTAAGAAAAATGTGATTTGCAAACATTAGGGGATTACATTACTTTTGAATGTTATAAGATTATAATACTTTACTTTTGAATGCACATTCTAAAACAGTTAGTAACATTTTAAAAAGGTTGTTAACACTGGACACTTCATGCACTCAAATGGACAGAGAAGCTAAAAAACTGATGCTGAATTTCACATAGGAAAAAACTCAAGTCTATAACTTAATTCTATCCTCTTGTTTTGTACCTCGCTGTAAATCATACCAGTTATATTAGACATTAAAAAATGTACACCAATGTAATAATGTATTTAATATTTAATGTAATCTAGGTCAAACTTTCATAACATTGTGTAGTTTAATAGCTGTTTTATTAGGGACTGGACATGCCATTTAGCCTATTCATATTGTGTTCTACCTAATTTGGTTTCTGGCAGATTCATTTGAGGCAAATCACAGAACCATTTGATTGGATGCAGAATCTTTGACAAAATATGTAGAAATCATTCGCTTCTAATTATAAGCATTTAAGCCTTATTGGTCAATCAATAGAAGTGTTTTATTTCAGCCCATTCATGTGGGGTATGTATTTAAATGTGGGCATGTAATTAAAATGTCATGTTTCCATCAACTTCCAACAGCTTCCATCAACTGGAGTGACACAGAGCATCACTGAATGCATCAGCCAAAATAAAGCACAGTTTTGAGAAAGAAATGTAAAAATTAAATAATAATAATAATAATAATAATAATAATAATAATAATAATAATAATAATAATAATAATAATAATAAAGTTAATAAATAAAATAAATGATAATGATAATTTTATCCATAATATAGTATACTTCATGTCAGCTTGTGCCTGTACAGTTTGCTATTAAACTATTAAACCTAACTATTAGAATAAACATAAAGTACAAAAAAGAAAGATTTTTATTTCATTATTACAAAACTATTTACATATTAGTTTTTTGGTTATCTCTGCATAATATTAACTAAATTGTGCAAATTGTGAAACCCAGTGACCTTCTTCCTGTGAGGCAATCATGCAACCCACTCACCACCACAAAATTATAATAATAATAATAATAATAATAATAATAATAATAATAATAATAATAATAATAATAATAATAATAATAATAATAATAATAATAATTTAGTTGACTGAAACTTGACTCCAAATTTAAAAATAATATAATAATGGCTGGATTTGTCTTCATTAGTCCTTTCTTACAACCCTTCATTGAATTATTTCCAAATATATTTGGGTGGAGCCAATATAATGTCTTCATAACTAAACCCAGGCAACTTATTTATTTATTTATTTTACTCTTCCAACACTTATTTTTGGCTGTTATTTTATTAAATTAAATTACATTTTGAAACTCCTTAGTCATTTAAAGGTACAGTATGTAATTTTTTGCCACTAGAGTTTGCGTTTTCACAACAAGCAAAAACATATTTTAATGATGCAGTGACAACGTGTGGAATCATGGGTGTTGTGGTCTTCATTACATCCAACAGGGCTTCTGCAGAAATCATGTTCATGGATGAGCTAACGTATTTAAAACTTATAATCATGACAGTATAAAGCAGAGTGAGACTGAAAACTGTCAAAGTGTAATGAGACCGCTGAAGCAATTGCTAATAAGAGACAAGTGTGATGCTGCACAATATCCACTTCATGTTTTTCCGGTCATAATCATCATATCATACTTAATACCTTCTTAAAGTTCTGTTATAATGCTTCTCTGTACAGTCTAATAAAACAAACAACATATTAAGTGCCTGTGGTGTTTCCCTGTTTTTCCATTAAGCCAAACTGAGAATCGAGAGTGTGTAATGTCAATAGTAAGGCTAGGACAGTCCATGTCATTAAAAAAATATTACAATTGTTAATTTGTCTGGATTTGGACATTCTTTTATTTTTTTGAGATAAAGTAAGTATATAAGTTGGCAAAATGTATAACATTGTTCTATTGGTTTTTGACTATTTCAATAATAAAACACACACACACACACACACACACATATTGTGCCTTCAAGGCGTGATGCCGAAAGGCAACAACTCAAAAACCTTTTCATAAACTTGTCAATTTTTGATATTCTAAGCTTTTTTGATGTTTGTTTGTGAAGTGTTTACTGAGTCTAATTGAAATAAAACATGAAAAATACACTTTAAAGTGTTTAATTGTTTACCCAAATATACAGTTGAAATCAGAAATATTAGCCCCCTTTTATTTATTTATTTATTTTTTAAATATTTACCAAATGATGTTTAACAGGGCAAGGAAATTTTCACAGTATGTCTGACAATATTTTTTCTTCTGGAGAAAGTCTTATTTGTATTATTTCAGCTACAATAAAAGCAGTTTTTACTTTTTTAAAAAACATTTTAAGGTCAAAATTATTAGCCCCTTTAAGCTATATGTTTTTTTGATAGTCTACAGAACAAACCCTCATTATATAATAATGTGCCTAATTACCCTAACCTGCCTAGTAACCTAATTAACCTTTAAATGTTA
Source organism: Danio aesculapii (assembly GCF_903798145.1). Lineage (NCBI taxonomy): Eukaryota > Metazoa > Chordata > Actinopteri > Cypriniformes > Danionidae > Danio > Danio aesculapii. The sequence goes on along the minus strand of NC_079454.1, from coordinate 31,447,256 downwards.
AAATTTATAGTGTCTTGAAAAATATCCAGTAAAATATTATTTACTGTCATTAAGGCAAAGATAAAATAAATCCGTTATTATAAATGAGTTATTAAAACTACTATCTTTAGAAATGTGTTGAAAAATTTTTCTCACCGTTAAACATAAATTGGGGAAATAAATAAACAGGGGGGCTAATAATTCAGGGGTCAACTGCAGGACTTCAACTGCATATACACACATACAGTTGAAGTCAAAATTATTAGCCATCCATGTTCAATAATGTGGTTCCTAGTTATATGGTCAACTATTTTCAAATGGTGAGGTAAACAACATTCATATAGTACTAGGGATTGGGATTTTAATATTTGTTTATTTAAATTTAGAAGTGTAGTGGGGAAAAATATGTTTTTATATACAAGTGCAATCATGTTGAACAAACTAGCAAAATCCATCAAGGAAATAAAAGACTTAAGGAGGTTCAAAAAAAGTGATCAAAGGACGGTTGTTTGATGAGTATAGCTAGTTTGCATGGTGGATGATGATCTTTTTTATATGTTATTGTATTGTGAATCATTTTGTTCCTGTTTTAAAATGTGAAGGTGTAAACTGTATTTTGCAGCCATACTTTGTTTTTGTTAACAGCAAGGACCACAATGGAACTCCTTTTTCAAATATTTTCTAAAATTATGGTTAACAGAGCAAGGAATTTTTCCATAGTATTTCCTATAATATTTTTTTCTTCTTCTTTATACTTTCTTTTTTTCTTCTGAATGAAAACAGTTTTAAAATGTTAAGTACCATTGTACCATTGTCTACAGAACAAACCATCATTATATAATGATTTGGCTAATTAACCTAGTTATGTCTTTAAATTGTACTAATAATTGAACAAATAGTTCAGGAGTGCTAATGATTCTGACTTCAGCTGTACTTGAATAACGCCTTACTGTATGTGCATAAACAAAAAAAAGTTTGCAGTTCGCACTGTAACGAATCGACTGTGCAAGTATGATGAGAATTACAGTATTAGTACATTTTTTTGTTCCCCATTCACCTGCAGTGTCTTGTCTTAAAGCGAGATGGTGGTGATGTATCCTGAGCCGCTGCTGGGCTGCAGATGTTTACAAGAGCTGCGAGGAACGGCTGGATTTGTTTACACTGCATGCCTGCTGATCCCGGATCACGGGATGTAACCCGGACTGCCCCTCAAATGTTTTATTCACCCTCGCACAAACCTCTTATTCGTCGTCTTTCGTTTGTCTCACTCTTTCTTTCTCTTTCCCTTCACTCTCCATCTCTCTCTATTCAACTAGGTCACAGCAGCATGTAATGTAGATCAGCTTGGGCTTCCTATGAAAATGGCAACAGTATAATCTAAACGAGTGCCTTAGCCTTCATATACAATAACCTCCTTTATATGATGATCTTGGAGAGAAGGGTTTGCCAAACAAGTCTTACAGCGTGACCAATGTATTAAAAAGTTTTTTAAAAATCGCACCCGTATTCATCATTCAACTGTTGATTCAGAGCTACAGAAATCATTTTCAATTACTATGTTGGGTCTTCTACTTCTCCGGTGACTTGCTATTGATTATAGAAACAGTTTACTAGTGAAAAAGGTGGAAAATGCCAGATTAAACTTTTGTTCTCATAATGAAAGATATTTTTCAATTCAAGTGCACTTTTAATGATTTTTCTTTTCCAGCATCCATTATAGTGGTACTGTGCTATTTATTGGTACAGACTGCCAAGGATATGGTCATGCTAATTCTCAAGTGTCATGTCTAATTTAAAGTACATTTATTCTTATTCATATTTAAAAAAAAAAATATATATATATATATATATATATATATATATATATATATAATACACTGTAATACCCAACAGTCAACTTTATCAAATGAAATGAGTGATGAGTGTAGTTAACTCAAAATTTACTGAAAGTTAATTCTACTCATTTGAAAAGAGTTTTTTTACTCAGTGTTGAAGATAATGAGTTAATTAATACCTCATTATTTCAACTTAAATAGAGTAAGTTCAGAGTACTCATATGGATTAGTTTTTTAACTCAAATGGTTTGTTGCAATCGGCTTCTTCAAACGGTTTGAGTTGCCTTAACTTATTGGGTTTTACAATTCTCAGTTGGTTTGAGTTCTCTTCATTTATTGGGTTTTACTGTGCTTAAATTGCTTTGTTTACTCAAATGGATTAAGTTCAAAGTACTCATTAGGATTAGTTTTTTAACTTAAATGGTTTGTTGCAATCAGTTTCCTCAAACGGTTTGAATTACCTTATCTTTTTGGGTTTTACAGTATATATATATACTGGGTCAGTCGACATTTCTGTGTGGAGCTTGCATGTTCTCCCCATGTTAGCGTGGGTTTTCTCTGGGTTCTACGGTAGTTGAATTAGGTATAAGCTAAATTGTCCAAAGTGTATGTGCGTGAATGAGAGTGTATGGGTGTTTCTTAGTGATGAGTTGGGCTGGAAGAGCATCCGCTGTGCAAAACATATGCTGGATAAGTTGACGGTTCATTTCACTGTGGCAACCTCAAGAATAATAAAGGGACTAAGCGGAAAAGAAAGGTTTTTTTTGTGGATATGTTGAACGTTTTTAACTCTGACAGAAGATTCCAATAAAATCTTTGCTGAATGTTTGACATTTAAACTGAAATTCTAAATCAAAAAAATACATTATTAAAATAATAATAATAATAAGTGTTCTAAAAAATAATTAAATTTTTAATTAATTAATTAATATTTTAATTAATAATAACAATAACAACAACAACAATAATTAACAAAACATTATTTATATTATTATTTCTAAATCTTATTTATTACCATTATAAAATGAATGAGATACTAATATTATTCTAAATAATATATTATAAGAGCTGGCACCGTCACCTAACAGCAAAAAGGTTGTTGGTTTGAGTCCCGGCTAGGTCAGTTGGCATTTCAGTGTGGAGTTTGCATGTTCTACCCATGTTCGCGTGGGTTTCCACCTGGTACTCTGGTTTCCCCCAGTCCAAAAACATGCACTATGGGTGAACTGAATAAACTAATTTGGTCGTACACTGTAATAAATTCCCAGAATTTCACAACATGTTACTGTAATTTTTCACAGAAAATTACATTAGTGTCACTTTACAGGATTTAACTGTAAAAAAAATTGTGAAATTAGGGCAGGCATCATGATTTCAGCAAACTACTGTAAAAATGGCTTTATCTTTTGCACTTGAATTATAGGAATTCAAACACTATTAATATTTTATTCAACATAGAAATTAACACACATTAACTTTTAGGCTAATACAGAAACTTTTTTTAATATTTAGAAATGTTTACAGATATATTGTTATTATGACGTACCTTACAGTAATTTACTGGGAATTTACATACAGTATCTTACTGTGAAAGTAATGCAATTTGTAGCCAGTAATTTACTGTAAATTTAAGGTCAAATATTTTACAGTGTAGTGTATGTGTGTGAATGTGAGTGTATATGGGTGTTTCCCGGTACTGGGTTGTGGCTGGAAGGGCATGCGCTGTGTAAAACATATGCTGGAAAAGTTGGCAGTTCATTCCGCTGTTGCGACCCCAAATTAATAAAGGGATTAAGTCGAAGGAAAATGAATTAATAGTATATTATTAAAACAAATTTATAATAATAATAATAATAATAATAATAATAATAAAGAATATTAATAATAATATTTAAGAAATACTGTATTGAAATTTATTATAAATAATAACAATAAGTACTGCTAAAATTGTAATAACCTAAATCATTATAAATTATTATAGAATTTTTAATCCCTTTTACATATAACAGAACAAAAATAATAAAAAAACTTTTTAAAACCTTTAATCATATAACAGCTTAATAATAATAATAATAATAATAATAATTATTATTATTATTATTATTATTGTAGAAGTAGTAGTAGTAGTGGTGGTAATAATAATAATATTAATAATAATAATAATAATAATAATTATTATTATTATTATTATTATTATTATTGTGATTATTATCATTATTATTATTATTATAACCACCATGATCCTCATTGCAAACAACAATTTGTAAATATAAATAGAGTCACGCAGCTCACTAGCGTCAAATTCAATGATTCAGCCAAAAATTCCCATATAAATATTCATACGCTGAAAAAAGGGCAATTGAGATATTGTGGTTCTCCAGTCTTAATGAGCGTGGCGTGAGCTCTGAATGGCCCGCTGGGTGTGTATGTGTGTGTTCATGCTCATCCGCCAATAAAAGCCTGTCTGTCAGACCCACAACAATCCTGAAGCACCACATGATTCAGCAAAACTCCACCATTAATAGCAGCACAGCTACTTAACCTTTCTACAAACTTTCTTATACTAAACACACAGTAGATTGTGAGACAGCTTTCAGATTTAATCATGCATATGTTATTGAAGAGCTTGTTTAGTGCCATGGTAGCACCAGAAAAACCCAGTATCTAAGTCCAACTACACGAGTTACATGAGTTTGATGGGTCGGAATAAGAAAACCTCACAATTTTTTTACAGTAAAGAACTAATTTAATGCTAACTGTTTGCAAACTTGTATTAACAATGATAGCATTCGTATGCTGAGATATATTGAAATTATGCTAAACAACCCAACATAGACAACTACTTATTGTACCAAAATATCACTTGAAAAGTCATGATTCAAAGTTTGAGTAAAATGAAAATTTATAACTGTAATTATTCATGCATATCTTACAAATTTAAAATAATAATGAGTAACACTTAACTTAAAGGCGTGTTCATAAGACATGTCATGTTCGTATGACAAGACTTACAGAACATGTCATGAATGTGAATGAGATATTATGCATGCTTAAAACGACTGTTATTCAGTGACATTTGCTCAGTTATGTCCTTTTAAATGCAAAGATGACATTGTTTGTTATGATGTAAAATGACATAGCTGAGTCGATGATGCTTAATGACAGTCGTCATACGCATGGATAAAATCTCATTCACAACGTGATTATAAAGGGTTAATGACAGTCTTATGAACACTCCTTCGAGTAAAGTGTTACCTAATAAGGTAATCATTTAGAGCTGTTTTAGGATAAATAACAAAAAATATGCCATGTTTTCAGAGAGTATATGTGTGTGTGTGTGTGTGTGTTTGCTCACAATACAATACCAATATTTTAACCTAAATAGGAAATCAATATTTTATGGAATAACTTTGAATTTCAATGAAAACATGCATTATTCTGACCAATTGTCATTTTTTAAATAAATAAATAGACAATATTTTTATTTGAAACTTGGAATCTTTCATGCTATTAGTTGTTCTCAGACCTTTTTTTTAATATAATTTTTTAGGGGGTTTTCACCTTTAATTTGGATAGGACAGTTAAAGTTACAGACAGGAAAGTATTGGAAGCAGAGAGAGGGGAGGGGTCGACAAAGGACCTCGAGCTGGGAATCGAACTCGGGTCGCCGTGAGCACCATGGTGCTTTATGTCGGCGCACCTAACCCCTAGGCTATTGGCGTCGACAGATGTTCTCAGACCTTTAAACAACGAAACAAAGATTTCCGATTTACTCAAACCCAAAACTAACAAATCCAGTAAACTGAAACCTTATTTCACCTTTTATAACAAGCTATTTTTGGCAGCATATTGTCATAGAAAAAATGAAACATTGTTATCATTGCTAAGGCATTATTATGACTTGAATCTGATTCCCGCATGGATGGCTATGACATTCTAGTGAAAGGAACACACAAATTACAAAGCAGGTGGTATTGAATTATCACTATAAAGCTTGAATATTACGAGGACTATAACGAGGAAACTGTAATGAGGTCAGGATAATGCATGTGTACATTAAAAGGAATTCCACATATATTAAATCTATCCAATTTTGTTCATTGCCAAGCCTCCTTCACCAACAATGCTATTTTTGTCCCAGCCGATGCCACACATCAGACAGAATGATTTGTGTGTGTGTGTGTGTCTGTGGTGGTTTTGGGGTTTGGTTGGCGACTCATTAAACCCGTAAGATTGTGAAATGGCCAAGGTTTCTCTGTCTGTTTGGCTCTCCATCTCTGTCTTTATCTTCCACAGCGTACAAATGGCTCACAGAGTCAAGGGAAGCCTCTGGGGTCATGAAGCTCCAAGCCAGACAAATCATATCTTCTCTTGAGGAGCTTTTCTCCACCTCAAAGCCAAGTTTACCCTCAGTCTGCTCAGGTTCTGATCTTACCTACGCACCACTGCTGACACTATCAGGGTGCTTTAAATGGGAATTTCACTATTGAAGCTATGCAATAATCTAATGTACTTAGAAAGTTCGTTTGTCAAAACAAACCAGGAGCTAGTGAATAGACAAGTACATACAGAAGAAGTAAAAAGAGCATAAAAACCCCAAAAATGCCACCGTCAATGCCATACTAGTGTTTTTAAGAATGTTGCTATAAGAAAAAAGCTCAAAAGTGTCTTTGAATGAAAAACTGTATATTCCTAGACACAGTTAATTAATACATGTACAATAAATTCAGTACATGGAAATGGCACACCATCAGCCTCAAAGACTATTGTTTCCTTGTTCTTATATAAATCTCGCTTGAGCTAAAGAATTATGCAAATCAGAACACAACACAGACTGTTACGCAACATTCTGGATCAATAATTTGCACACATCCAGCAGAATTTGATTGGCCACGTTTAAATGATATGTTCTTTGTATGCAGGACTCTTATTTTGAAAAAAGGACCGGCAGGGCAGAAGAAAAAGCTTGTCACAAGAAGGCTAGATACAAGAAAAACTGATTATAAATGTATTCAGCACTCCCCAAAGAGGCATAAGATCTGTTTAACTGTATATTGTGAATTTTGCTGTGTACATTTGTAATGAGGCAACAGACACATGTGAATCATTGAGTGTTTAATGCATTGTCTTATCATTCAGCTCTTACGGTTACTTTTTTTGGAGTAAAAGGACAGCAATAAATTTTATTAAACAAAGTTTTGGCAATCATTTGAGATAAAAGTATGACGATCTGTTTACGTGGTTCATATTAATTCATATTTATTAAACCCAGAAAACACACCTCTAAACATATCTCTGTAAGCATCTTTTGTTGAGTATAATCATAATTTAGCCTATATTCATCCACAACACATACTGTAACTCCGGAGCAAGCTAGGTTGCCTGCAGAGCTCACTTGTGAGATTTGCACCATTTCATTTAAAATATTATTTAACAAGGTATCTACTCATTTTTAACCTTTTTTGGCCACTAAAGTATGGTTATTGTGCAAGCGTATTTCGGAGCCGTGCTGTGTGAGCGTCAGCAGCTACACAAACAGCAGGAGCATCAGAGCTGAGCTCATTAATATTCACGGCCCTTCCAAATAAGGTCAAATGAGTGCATTTAATCTCAGGACTAATTGATATGGTTGTAAATGGACATGTAAACCATTTCTGGAGCATTTTCGCAATTACCTAAGCCATATACCTGCTATGTAGATATCAGAAAACTTTAAAGAAAGTGCATTCTAATACACCTTTAAGGCAAATCTTTAATTGGAAATTTTATTTGATAAAATAAAAATAATGACGCACCTCTCAATTTTCAGATATTGGTGTTTTTTAGTCTAACAGTAAGAAAACAGTTACAGTTTTAAATGTTTCTTTCACTGCGCTTCATCAATTTTGTCTTTATATTTTATTTAAAATACATTTTATTTAAATCTTTTTTTTTTCACCAGCACTGAGCCATAAATCTCCACTTCAGCATCACGTACATACACCAAACACCATTTTTATTCTTATCTATATTTTGAATATTTTATGTTTTTCTTGCTGTTCACAGTATCCTCTGAATTGTGGAGTGATCAAACGAAATACCCCAAATCCCCTCTGTAAAAACAAAAAATATGTAAAAAAAGTGAAATGAGATTTCCCCCCAGATTTTTGGGCAAGAAGTGTATGCAAAATAGCACATATTTAAATAAATTATGTCTCATATGCATATTTAAATATAACAATTTCACACTTTAACACAAGTTTGCAATTCTTGACATTAGAATTCTTGATTGATGTTAGTTAGTTTAGATAACTGACGTGTGTCTATACCCATTAGACCAATCCTGGAGCTAAAAACAAGAACATATTAAAAAAGTGGGGGAAAAACGATTGAAATGAGAAAAAGCAGAAATCTCTCATTTGCATATTCAAACATAATATGCAGAAATGTTATACAGTATTCATAAATGTGACAGGTCTGTCTGAACTCCCGCAGATCCGGGACCAGATCCTCTCACCTGAACTTTTTCTGAGCTATTATTATGACTGTATTCCGATCAGTTGAAAAGGGCAGCAGTAACAACACCCCCAGTCAACAATATCACCGCTTATTGCATAAACATGTGTTCAGATAGCTGTTGATATGAATAATGCACAAAGCCTTCTCTAAAACTATACTCCATAACTGATGCAGATGTGCACTGCTTTCTGTCATTGTGTGTGATTTGAACACTGAGCAGTCTGTGCAAACATTTCATTAATATAGTTATGAAATCTTACAATTAACTGATGAGAATCATGATGATGATTCATATTAGTCGGTGCAATATTTTTTGTAATGGTATTAACTGAAATAAATACTATTGTAATTTATAATACAATTTACTAACTTTACTATTAAGTATTTGAGCTCTAAATGAATAAATAATAATAATAATAATAATAATAATAATATGATAATAATAATAATAATAATTTACTTTTATTATTATTATTATTATTATGTGGTAGTAATATTATTTAATTTTTTTTAGCTATAATTACTATACATTATAAATCTATAACTAATTAAAAAAGTTATTATTACTGAAAATAAATTAAGTTTAATATTAGAATTATTAAAATTGAATAAATGTACATTATTACAATACTTAGTAATAATGTAAATTGTTATGAAGAATTAGAATTTGTCTTTTACTTAAATAGGCAATAGTAATAATAATAATAATAATAATAATAATTAATACTTTTAATTATTTTTTAAAAAGCATACTATATAATTAGTATCTATGCTACTACTGTTATTAAATTAAATATTTTATTATAATGAATGTAATTGAATATTTATACATTATTATAATAATATAATCCACAATAATGATAATCATTGTGAATAATTCAAATAATTTGTTTATACTAAAACCAAATAATAGCTAATAATAATAACAATAAAATCAACAACAACGATGATGATAATAATAATAATAATAATAATGATAATAATAATAATAATAATAATAATAATAATAATAATAATAATACTTTACAATGCTTTTAGTAGCTACAAATTTAATAATAGTATATACAAAAGGAATATGCTAATCCTTATACATAATGATTTTAAAGTTCAATATTAATAATAATAATAATAATAATAATAATAATAATAATAATAACACCAATAATAGTTATTAATGTTATTGTTGTTGTTGTTGTTGTTACTATTATTATTATTAGTTGTAGTTGTTGCGTTTTAAAATTTAAACAGAATTAATTAAAATATGTAGACCTTGATTGTTATTATACACATTATATTTCATAATATTTAATATAAATATTACTTCTAATTATTATTATATTCAATAAGAATTAATACAATAACTATATTAAGTTCCACATTGTATAAAGGGAAAATATATATACTTTATAATGCTTTTAGTAGTTACAAAATAATAATAGTATCTAATAATAATAATAATAATAATAATAATAATAGTTTTATTTTAATATTAATATTATTAATATTAATATTGATGTTAATATTAATATTAATATTAATATTAACAGAATAACAATGAACTCTCCTATGATGCCCAGTTCATACCAAATCTCCCAGTGGAGTGTCACAGGTTCACATTATATAACAGCTCAGTGTAATATATTCACACCTATGGCTGCATTATCATATGTCTTTTTAATGAGCCTCAGTTGAACAAGCAACTCTTCTCTTCTCTTTGTTCCACAGGTAAATCTACTACAGCCCCATCCAGCAAAGCCCTGCCGCAACTTACATTCAACTTCAAATCACTCAACTTTCAGAGTCACACACACACACACACACGCTCACACACACATACACACACTCACACACACATACACACATTCTCATGTGAACACAATTAAGATTCTCCTGTCATTGAAACATGCACAGTTAGCCAAAAGTGAAGAGCATTCAACATATCAATCTGTTTAAAAAAGTATTACATAAGAACGAAGTGTCAAACTTGGGTGTGAAATGCATTTCATTACAGCTAATTATTGAGTGCCATGCATGTATATGTAGTTTGTAGTTTGTCAGTCAGATTGCTGTATATCATTGCAGTTGGAAAGGCAAAGAGGCAGCGGAGCTTACTTTTGTCAGACAGCTACTCCGCAGCCCTGTGTGTTGGAATGCAAAAAGAAGTGATGTCTTCATGAACGCATTACCATGTCTTTCTCCAACACACACTCACACCAAGGCATGCATGCACACTCCTGGTTCATAAACCGACATCGATTATGAGGCCACGACATGCCAGCGCGGCAAAACAAGAAGAACAAGAAGTAAACAAAGTGAAACCTACTGAAATGGCGACACTGTCTTTCTCTCTCCCTCTCTCTGTCTCCTCACACACCGCAGATCTGCACCCGTCTTTCCCTTTTTCTCTTTAAATGCTTTTTTTTTCTGTCCCTCTTTTCACTTCTCTCCTCTGTTCTCCTGAGCTTTCTTTGTCTGAGCTCGGTATTCCGCCAGCACTTGGAGAGATGGAGGGAGAGAGAGTGGAAGAGCAGGGAACTGCAGCCGCTCTGGAGAGGCAGTAGAAAGAGCGGGAGAGAGAGAGAGAGGGAGATGGAGAGAGGAAAGGAGGGAGGGAGAGACACAGACAGACAGGGAGGAGGGGAGTGAGAGAGCTGGAGCGTTGGGAGGGAGCTGTGAGCAGAATGTGTGAGGCGGTGGAGAGAAGCGTGTGAGCCAGTCTCCAGAAGCGACGCGACACTGCAGCAGCGGCAGGGAGAGTGTGTGTGGAGCATGCAGAGCCAGACTTACCCACCTCATCTGACCGAAAGACACACAGCACAGACCCTCGGCTTGCAGGCCAAAAAAAAAACAAAAGGAAGTGTGTGGAAATAAACAACCCCCCCATCTGCACATAAAGCTAGAGAACAAAAGGCAGGCTGGAAATGTATAACCTTAATCAGTCTCTCCCATATTAATTCAGCGGTAGACAGGCTGTTTCTAGTCACTCCCTGCTCTGCTTTCCCTACAGACTACAGAGTCTACAAAGCCATATGAGTGCGCAAGCTTGTGCAGCAGTGTGGGTGTCTGTATTTGATATAGAATATGAATTATGTGCCAGTGAAAATGTGCCTCATTGAAAATTAAGCAAACACCGTGGTATACAACGGCCACGTCTGCGTTAAATCCCTGCTGACAATGGCTTCGTTTGTAAACTTCCTTTAATAAAGTCTCTGTTGATTGAGAAGGTTTCTATTTTTAATCAAAACTAAAATGAGGTGATTGAATAGGATGTTTGATGGGATTTTAAATACATGCTGGTACAGATTATTATTTATTTATACTTTTTTTTTTTGCAATTTTAAGATCATCAAGTGCTGAACCACAAGTGGACAGCTCCTGGTGCTGAAACAAGGGAATTACTGGACAGCCTTTGATGCTGAAAAAGAGTAAATGCTGGACAGCTCCTAGTTCTGAAATGAGAATAAACTGGACAGCTCCTGGTGTTGAAAAGAGGAATATGCTGGACAGCTCATGGCGCTGAAAAGAGGACTATACTGGACAGCTCCTGGTCCTGAAATGAGAATATAGTGGACAGCTCTTGGTTCTGAAAGGAGAATATTCTGGACAGCTCCTGGTGCTGAAAAGAAGAGTATGTTTGGACAGCTCTTGGTGCTGAAACAAGGGAATTACTGGACAGCTCCTGGTGCTGAAAGAAGGAATATTCTGGACAGCTCCTGGTGCTGAAAAGAGGAAAATTCTGGATAGATCCTGGTGCTGAAAAAAATAATACACCGTACAGCTTCTGGAGCTGAAAAAGACAGTTCCTGTTTCTGCAATAAAGAACTTCCTGGACAGCTCCTGGTGCTGAAATAAAGCAGTGATTTCAAATAAAGCAGTTAATTCCTGCTTTTCCCCCAATCTTCTCTCTACTCAAGTAAGCAAACCCCACAAAAACAAGGCAGGCTGGTTGCCTCTCGACGGCGTGGCGCATATAATGGCGGCTGTCTTGGAAATGCCTCCCTAATCACGTTAATAGGTTTAATCAGTGAATTAGCAGCAGGAAAATGTCAGAGTGGCCAACAGAAAATGGAGAAGCTAATTAATGGAAAGGGAGAGTGTCTGAAACGCCGGTGCTGGGGACAGGCGTGAAGGGTGCTGTTCCTCATGGGTATTGCTCGAGTGGGGCCGCTGTGAAACGCAACCCTGTGGCAATTACGCACATGAGAGCAGACTCCCATTAGACGAAATGCATATGTACTTGGCTGATATCCCAGAACCCGTGTCTGCGCTTTTAGTATTCACAAGCAAGGCTAACCATTGTGCCTATGAATGCGCATCGCCGGCTTTCTGTAAAAGCAGGAAACGTGTGACAAGCGTCGTTCAATGTGCACGTGCCATAGTGGGTTTCTTAGAATGGCCTACGCCTTGTCTGCCTGGAAAAACAGACAGATCGATAGGCTCCGAACACAGTCGTGAGAGTACACACAAATGCGCGCACACACACACGCTCAAATCACACCAATAACGAGGCTCTCGCAGCCGCAGTGCTCATGTCTGGACCCTCCGATCCAACAGATCTCGCCGTTCTGGAAGAGATGGTGTGGGATCAGAAATCAAATTCTTAATCCTAAACCCGAGAAAATGAAAAACACAGCTCTAGGACCAGCAGAGACTGGCTTTTTGGTGGGAAATGAGGAGACAGGCGGAAAGAGGCAGGGGGAACGAGAGCAGCCTCTGCCACGGAGAGCAAGGGATTTGGGGGTGGGGGGGTCGGGGTGGGTGGAGGGAGGAAAGAGCGGTAATTAAAGGAGAAAGGCAGGGGAGGCTGGGAGGAGAGGAGACTGGAGGAGACATGTACACACACACACATACACACTAAGGGAAAGAGCTGAGGCAGCGAGGGAGAGGAGCGGAGGGGTGCAGACATGTCTTCCCTAGTGGAAGAGACAAATGCATTGTGATAGGCTGGGAAGCCTCATAGGAGCTGATTTATTTCCACAGACGGTGTGCAGGGCTGTGACACGCTCACGCACAGACACACACATACACATGGGCCTACTTGCAGTGACTTAGATCAACACATGCATAAAAATACATATATGAAGCATATGAGGAAAGCATCACTCGTGTAACGAATATAAATTAGCGGAGGCGAGCAAAAAGAGAGAGAAAAAAATGGTGTGTAACAAAGATGTAGGATCTGTTTCCATGATTTTTTCTTTTTCCTCTTGCCGTCTCCTTCATCATTAATCTCTCTGTAGGTCTTTGCCTCGCTTTCTCTCTCCCTCTCCTCTCTCGCTGCCAAAATTTGCTGTTGCAGAAGCGACAGAACGCGACCTTCCGTTCAGGCTGCGCCAAACGAGGAGCGCTCATCAGCCATGCAAATGAGTGTGCATTCATTAGCGCTGACAGATGGCCTGCTGGAGAGATGATGATGGAGGAGAGAGGAGGGAGCGTTTCTCACACTCATTTGCTGCAGAGAGGTGGAGAGAAAAGGGTAGAGTGTGTCAGAGGTGTGAGGGGTTGGCTGAGGCTGGGTGGTTCAGATCCATTCACCGAACTGCCATCATCAGCTTTGGGTTTGGATACCATGTGACAGTGACAGGTGCTGGTCTTAGCATTCCATTGTATGTGTGTGTGGGTTTGGATAAGTGAGTGTCTTCCTATGTCTGCTTCATCCACCATATTGCGTTTTTCTTATGATTATAGCTTGCGTTGGCTCTGTTCTACTGTGAATGGTATTGGGAAAAGCATATGAAGCTTTGTAAACAGGAAGTAAATGAATGTTAGACTGAGCAAATTGTTGTCGTCTTTGTGGAAGTGTGTAAAGTTTTTCTCTCAGTCAGTGTTGCTCTCTATTTGTGTGCACACAATATATAAGAAATGCACACCCACACAAATAAATATATACATACATACATACATACCGTATGTTTATGTGTGTGTGTTTGCATGTGAATGTGCACTGACAGAATGCAGCAGAGCAAATGGTATGAGGATAGAAAGCAAATGGTAGGATCCATGGAAGATTAATAGATGCAGATTGATGGATTGATTGGCAGACGATGGAAAGATCAATAGATATAAATAACTTAAAGAAATACATGAATGGATTAATGACTTATTAAAGGAAATTAACAGATATGGATGGATAAATGGGTGATGGTAAATATCAATAGATGGATGGATTGATGGATGCATGTAAAGTATCGATTGACAGAAATATCCATAGATGGATGGATTGATGGATATATGTAAAGGATCTACAGACAGAAATATCAATAGTTGGATGGATTGAGGGATGGATGTAAAGGATCGATAGACAGAAATATCAATAGATATGGATGAATAAAAAGAATGATCAATCGATTTGGATGAATGGATGCATATTTGGATGGATATAAAAAGACAAATGAATAAAAAATAAAAGAAAAGGATGAATAGAACAAACAATCGATATGGATGAATAAATGGATGTATAGACATGGATGGATGGATAATATGAAAGGTGTTCTATAAAGAAATATCAATATGGATGGATAGATAGATGAATGGATGGATGGATGGATGAATGGATGGATGATATGAATCGATGTCTATACAGAAATATAAATATGGATGGATAGATGATAAAAAAGGATGTCTATTTAAAAATATCAGTATGGATGGATGGATGATAAGAAAGAAAGTCTATTCAGAAATATCAATATGGATGGATGGATGATATGCAAAGATGTCTATTCAGACATATCAATATGGATGGATGGATGGATGGAAGGAAGGATGATATGAAAGGATGTTTATTCAGAAATATCAATATGGATGGATGATATGAAAGGATGTCTATTTAGAAATATCTAGATGGATGGATGGATGATATGCAAAGATGTCTATTCAGACATATCAATATGGATGGATGGATGGATGGATGGATGATATGCAAGGATGTCTATTTAGAAATATCAATATGGATGGATGGATGGATGGATGGATGATATGAAATGATGTTTATTCAGGAATATCAATATGGATGGATGGATGATATGAAAGGATGTCTATTCAGACATATTAATATGGATGGATGGATGGATGGATGGATGGATGATATGCAAGGATGTCTATTTAGAAATATCAATATGGATGGATGTGGATGGATGGATGGAAATATTACTAGATATGAATGATTAAATAAAATGATCTATCAATATGGATGAATGGATGTATGGACCTGAAAAGATGTCTATACAGAAATATCAAGATGGATGGATGATCAATCGATATGTATGAATATATCGACATATGAATGGATGGCAGAACGACAAGCAACAAATATTGAAAAAGATCAGATGGAAAGACTGATGGATGGAAGAATGAATGGTTGGATGGATGGAATGATACATATGGACAATGAAAAGATCAAAACATGGAGGAACAGCTAGAATGATAGATATAGATGGACAGATGAATAGATGAATAAAACAACAGACGGATGGATGAATGGATAGAATAATGGATGGATGGATGGATGGACAGACAGGAAAACAACATGGATGAATGGATGGACAGACAGATCAATACATATCGATGGAAAGATCACCAGACATGAATGGATGATCAGATAAATGGATGTCAACAATAGACAGACAGATTCTTTATCATTTTTTCTACATCTCAGTATTCCTGCAGCCTCCTTGTAGTTAAATGATCTTCCTTTATTTGCAGCGACTGGTGATTCCACATGCACAAACACACACACACACACACACACACACACACACACACACACCTCTACTCGCACCTGCACTATTGCCCTGTTTTTGTGCTACTGAACTTCACACATCAATCAGTGGTTTGGTAAAGATTCAGAACAAGGGAGCTGGAGAAGACAGCACCTATGTGTGAGAGTGGGAACGTGTTGTGTGTGTATATTTGTGTATGTGTGTGTGTGTGTGTGTGTGCACATGCCTCTGCTACCTCCCCGATCCAGGCGTGTTTGAAGGCTATGGCGGTGTGACCTACTTTAACTGCCTGGCTTGAATAATGTATCTCGCAGAGACGAAGCGAGAAAGAGAGAGAGAGAGAGAGAGAGAGAGAGAGCAAGAGAGAGAGAGAGAGAGAGAGAGAGCGAGAGAGAGAGAGAGAGAGAGAGAGAGAGAGAGAGAGAGAGAGAGAGCAAGAGAGAGAGAGAGAGTGAAATAAGCGCGAGAAAGAGGGAGAAAAGGAGCGCGAAAAAGAGAGCGAGAGAGAAGAGGAGGAGGAAAGCAGAGAAACCCACAGCACGGTTTGTCATTCACACATCTCTGTCGATATGCCTCAGTGTCAACAAACAGTGTGGAGTTAAAAGCAAAGCTGGATAGAGCGAGAAAGAGAGAATGAGGCAGGGAGAGAAAGAAAGGGCGTTAGTGCAGGGTTCAGATATGAGAAGAAAGCCCGGGTCTTTAACAGTCTGCAGTGCAGCCGCTTAGCTGGAGAGGAGGGGAAGGGGGGCAGACAGCTCGCAAGCATCCACACAAACGCTGCTTTATCCAGCACCTCCTTGTCACCTTTGCTAACATGAGTCCCTCTTTAAAATTCCCTGCTGAAAAGACCAGCATAGACTAGTTTGAATTTGAAGGCTGGGCCGGGCCGGTCCAGCAGCAAGGGGCATCATAGCTTTGCTGTTCACTTTGTTAGTCAAGCAGGTTCAGCATTATTCTATCAAAGATGACTGACTATTGCATG
Organism: Danio aesculapii; assembly: GCF_903798145.1. Taxonomy (NCBI): domain Eukaryota; kingdom Metazoa; phylum Chordata; class Actinopteri; order Cypriniformes; family Danionidae; genus Danio; species Danio aesculapii. The sequence goes on along the minus strand of NC_079454.1, from coordinate 31,430,244 downwards.
CTGCAATCTTAGCCATATATGCACCCATTACACATTCTTGAAACCAAAACTTCTAAAAGAGGATTTTTTTGCAGTGATGCCACAGAAGAACTATTTTTGGTTTCTCTCAGAGAATGGTTGCGTAAAGAACCACTTATTTCTTAGTGTTAATAACAATTTAAAGACCCAAAGAACCACTTTGTCCTTAAATAACCTTTTTGTGGATGCTGTCTTATAAAAGACTATAAGGCTACATTCACCCATTGAGGCTTACTGCTCAAATCAGATTTTTTCGCAGATCAGATTAGCTGTTCACATTGTTGTTATACAGTTGAAATCAGAATTATTAGCCCCCCTGAATTATTAGCCCCCCTGTTTATTTATTTATTTTTTATTTCTGTTTAACAGAGAGATTTTTTTCAACACATTTCTAAACATAATAGTTTTAATAACTCATTTCTAATAACTGATTTATTTTATCTTTGCTGTGATGACAGTAAATAATATTTGACTAGATATTTCTCAGGACACTTCTATACAGCTTAAAGCCACATTTAAGGGATTAACTAGGTTAACTTGGCAGGTTAGGGTAATTAGGCAAGTTATTTACAATGATTGTTTGTTCTGTAGACAGTCAGAAAAAAATTGCTTAAAGGGGCTAATAATTTTGACCTTAAAGTGGTTCATAAAAAATTAAAAACTGCTTTTATTCTAGCCAAAATAAAACAAATAAGACTTAGGCTCAGACATACTGTAAACATTTCCTTGCTCTGTTAAGCATCATTTGGGAAATATTTAAAAAATTCAAAAGGAGGGCTAATAATTCTGACTTCAACTGTAAATGTGGCCAATATCAGATTTCCAGTGTGAACAGATCTGCATGCGCAAAAGTAAAACTACGCACAGCACATAAATGTGCATATTGTATGACATGAATGAATCACATTGTCAGATTATGTTTCGAAAGTTCACACTTAGCAGATGATTGATTATAATGCTTGTTTGGCATGTTGTCCTGGGAGAGAGCCCTGAGCTCATAAGATCCTCGAGCCCGGGGTTCCCTCCTGTTGCAAGGCGAGAGTGGAGTTTGAGCTCAGGTAGATATCGAGAACTCTCCTGGTGTAGTAGTTATTGAACAGATAGTGATTGCTCTTAAGATATAATTACTTACTAGGAGCATGTCTATAGTGCCAATTTGGATTGGTTAATTAACTTAAGTTGCATGTTTTTGGACGGTGAGAGGAAACCGGGGAACCCGGGGGAAACCGACGTGAACACAGGGAGAAAGTGTAAACTCTGAACAGAAACGCCGGCTGGCTTGGTAAGGACTAGAACCAGTGACGATCTTGCTATGAGGCAACAGTGCTAACCACAGGGCCACGATGCCACCCATCTAGGAAAGGAGGACGAGTAGGGGTGGAAAGGGGGATTCTTCAAAACAAAGATGGCTGTTATGGAACTCAGGGTATTTATAGTGACTTAGGAATCGTCTGATTGGTGAATCATAAATTGGATAATGCGGGCAGCAGCAGCAAACAATCATAAGCATGTGATCCTCTCGAAATTAGTTTATAAATAAACTTCACTTAATATGATTATTGCCGCTGTGTTTTTTTATGAACTGTAAATTATTGTTTTGCAGCTGTAGCCCATCCGCCTCAAGGTTCAAGGTGTTGTGCATTCAGAGATCCTCTTCTGCATACCTCGGTTAAAACAAGTGGTTATTGAGTTACTGTTGACTTTTTTTATCAGCTCGAACCAGTATGACCATTCTCCTCTGACATCAACAAGGCATTTGTGCCCACAGAACTGCCGCTCACTGGACATTTTCTCTTTTTCGGACCTTTCTCTGTAAACCCTAGAGATGGTTGTGTGTGAAAATCCCAGTAGATCAGCAGTTTCTGAAATACTCAGACCAGCCCGTCTGGCACCAACAACCATGCCACGTTCAAAGTCACTTAAATCCTCTTTCTTTCCCATTCTGATATTGTTTTGAACTGCAGCAGATCCTCTTGACCGTGTCTACATGCCTAAATGCATTGAGTTGCTGCCACGTGATTGGCTGATTATAAATTTGCGTTAATGAGCAGTTGGAGAGGTGTACCTAATAAAATGGCTACACACACACACACACACACACACCAGCGACTTTATTAGGTACACATATACTATAATACTTAACTATACACCTAAGCTTAGCATAACCTTAGACAGACTATACAAGTATTTTTACATAAGACAGAACAATATTGTACAAGATATTGTGCAAAAGAGGTATCTAAGGTTAAAGAAAACAAGTAGTGCAACATGATTTGAGGTACATTCACAAGTAAACATTGTTTTGCTTATTAAGTCCTTGTAAGATGAAGTTTAACTAAAATGTCCAGTGCATATAGTAAGAAGAGTCTTTCTACAGGTGGTTTGTCAAGTCCACTCACTTGTGTGAAGCACACTCAGAAAAGCACAATGTTTTTTTTCTAGAGATATGGAGTGATTGTAAGAAAGTGTCTGGTGCACATGTGCCAAAGGGTGCAAGTGTCTGGGAAAGTGTCAGAGAGATGAAAGAGAGTGTTTTCTACAGGTGGTGTGTTAATGCCTGTGTGAGGCACATTCAGAATTGAATAATGCTTTGAGGTTTTCATGTGGTATGGTGAGGAGGAGAGGAGAGGGGGTCCTGGTTTTTGGAGCTGGGGTTGTGGAAGAATGTTAGAGTATGAAATGTAATCATCTCAGTATGGCATAAAAGAGTTGAAGTGTTTTTATTTTAACAAGTTTATTGTTTGAAGAATTGCATCTTATTTGATCTGATGTATGATCGTTATTAGCAAGCGAGAGCTGAATTGATCCCCCTTGATGGAATCAATTTCAAATTTTGTAATTGGCTCTTAATCTATCGGCTGCCTTGTATTAAAGGTATCGATTCTTTTCGGAATCAGCTCCTAACACTAGTGTTCAAAGATAACCAAAATCCTCCGCACTCACCACAGTGCATTCTGAGATTGTACGATGAGGATACATACACACTCTCCTGCAAAATATGACTACACATAATTTACTATTCTTGGAAAAACTTTCAGATTGCCTTACTTGGCGCCAACATCCTAAACAAAACATATGCTGGTGTTTTCAGAAGAGTTGTCAGAGCTGGAACTAAATCAGAAAATTTAGAGGAAGAAAACCACTCGCTAATCACTCGTGCTACTCGTACATCCAAGCTGTTTTGCAAGTTATTTTAAAAAGGATTGCTTTGTGCAGAAAGCCTAGAGCATATATTTAATTCAGCCCTAAGCTGTGAAGGCCCTCCCTCTGTCTGTCTGCTGAGTGTGAAGAAAAGTCCCATTCAGCAGCCACATGTGCTCAAAAGGTGTAGGTGCATACTGACTAATACATACGGCAGCTAATTGGATAATTGCAGTAATGCCACTGACTCAGACAGTGTGTGAATGTGTGTAAGTCTGGGTGAGATTCTTGCCCATGGTGTTTAGAGGTGGCTGACTGCAAGGCTGAAGAAATGACCCACGTCATATGTCTGAAACCACAGCTGCTTTAAGGGTTCTGTCTGTTTCCCTGGTTTATTTGATGACGCTTATGATTAAAATAAAAATAATGCAGTAAGAGTGGATGCTGAGTTTTGAGTGTTACTTGCAAAATTAATAAATTAATTATCTTTATTGTAATTTTAAAAAATGTATTCTATTGTTATGCATAAACTAAAAGGTGCACTACTCTGAAAGTAAATATGTATAGAAAATGTATAGAAAACTTCTATAGAGTGAAACATTTCAAGAGAGAAGATTTCAATCCATATTAATTGATCATTCCTTAACTCATTTTCCTTCAGCTTAGTCCCTTATGTTTTCATGGATGGCCACAGCAGAATGAACCCCCAACTATTCCGGGATATCTGTTACTCAGCAGATGCCCTTCCAGCTGCAACCGAGTACTGGGTAAAGATTGATTGTTCTATAAAATGTATATATGTGTATGTATAGATGTGTGTTTGTTATGTATCATATAATGTATAAATGTATGTGTTGGCATACACAAACCGGTCACTTTATTAGGTACATCTGTCCAACTGCTTGTTACAGCAAATTTCTAATCAGCCAATCACACAGAAACAACTCAATGCATTAAGGCATGTAGACATGGTCCACAGATATATACACTAGATATCGCATACGGACCCTGAGCATGCGTGAATAGCTCTGCCACATTTGTACAGTGCTCCCAGGACAAATGTCATTCACCTGCACTAGTCAAGACTAAAGCCAATGTGAAGATGCAGGACTTTAGCACTGTGTACGGGTGTAGTAATGAGCAAACAAAGAAAACAAAGCACAAAGGCACAACATTTCATAGGTAAGATTTAGTTTTTTGTATGTTACAAACTTTTGTGCTAACATATTGATGATAATACAGTCACTTATTGCATTCGTCCTAAGGCAAAGTAGCACTGACTTGCACTAAATACTAGGCTTATGCTAGTTTTGTTAAATAAAATAAGCAAACAATGTAAATTAAATATGACAACAAGATGCTGTAGTGCTAGAAACTTGTATTATTGTCGGCTAAGTGGACGAGTCGTTCATTACGGAGATTCATTCACAAACGAATCGCTCTCTCCGTTAGAATGAGAAGTGAAAGCAGGAGAGAGGGGTTGTGTTTCAGGACACGGATTAGATCAAATTTAACAGGGAGAGAGACAATACATTTCCATGAACACAAATGTATGTTCTTTGTCAGTAATGCCTGTGCGATTACTTGTCCATCGATGTAGAAAAGAGATGTAAAATTTATAATTCTCGTAATTAAAAAAAGAAAAGTACATACTGACCACCGGGAAAACTCCTGATCATAGATATATGCATATATGTGTATATATCTCTGGCTCTGGATGGCCAGTCCTCCACTACACCTTGATCCCACATTAATTTCAAAGGAGCGCTACCCTGTACTAAAATGGCGGCTCTTTTTATGCATTCCTTATAATAGACAACAATAGCGTAGGCGACATCTAATGTAAATATCTGTGGATATGGTCAAGATGATCTGCTGCAGTTCAAACCGAGCATTAGAATGGGGAAGAAAGGGGATTTAAGGGACTTTGAACATGGCATGGTTATTTGTGCCAGACGGGTTGGTCTGAGGATTTCAGAAACCGCTGATCTACTAGGATTTTCATGCACAACCATCTCTAGGGTTTACAGAGAATGATCAGAAAAAGAGAAAATATCCAGTGAGCGGCAGTTCTGTAGGCGCAAATGCCTTGTTGCTGCCAGAGGTCAGAGGAGAATGGCCAGACTGCTTCGAGCTGATAGAAAGGCAACAGTAACTCAAATAACTACTAGTTACAACCAAGGTATGCAGAAGAGCATCTCTGAACACACAACACGTCGAACCTTAAGGCGGATGGGCTACAGCAGCAGAAGACTCCGCTGTAATGGTGTGGGGGATATTTTGGTCATCCCTTTATGACCACAGTGTACCCATCTTCAGATGGCTACTTCCAGCAGGATAACGAGCCATGTCAAAGCGTGAATCATCTCAGACGGGTTTCTTGAACATGACAATGAGTTCACTGTACTCAAATGACCTCCACAGTCACCAGAGCTCAATCCAATAGAGCACCTTTGGGATGTGGTGGAATGGGAGATTCACATCAAGGATGTGCAGTGAACAAATCTGCAACAATTGCATGATGTTATCGTCAATATGAACCAAAATCTCTGAGGAATATTTCCAGTACCTTGTTGAATCTATGCCATTAAGGCAGTTCTGAAGGCAAAAGTGGGTCCAACCCGGTACTAGTAAGATATACCTAATAAAGCGGCCAGTGAGTGTATGTGCAGTAAAGTAAATTTGATAGCTCTGCTATAATGTTATCACTATCATTATTATTATTTCAAAAAATCTTTACTTGACAGCAGTGAGTAAAACTTAATTTACTGTGTTTATTTGTACTAATTTGTCCAATGTATCTGATTTGACCAATTTTGCAAAGAATTGTTTATATACATATTGTCTCAATTTAGATAGAGGGTATAAAAAAATCCCAGTAGAGACATGTCTGAATCTCCTGAACCAGAAAGCATCATGGTCACTCTTTCAGTGGTGATGCAGCTTTTCAGCTGAAAAAAAGCATGTAAACATCAGTGCAGAGTAACGTCAGCGGATTTAGGTCTGCATATCTCCATGACATGAATAACATGGTTCACCAAAGCAGCTCGTCCAGTGCTTCCATGCCGTCTGTGTGTCACTCTTTCTTAGAGTACCCACAATGCTCTGGGCCGAGGCATCTCTCAAACCCTCAGTGGAGGTCAGCGTCCCCAGCAAAGGTAGACCAGAGGACACGCTTCATCAGACGACCGTAAACTTCACTGCCTCCCCCGTCGGGAGTACCGAAGGAGGCTGAAGGGGAAGGTTGTTTTAAAGTGAAGAGGATTTTGGTGCATATGCATTCTGCTGTGTGGGAGATGAGAGTACGGCCTTTCCCAGCAGGCTTTAGATGCAGACAGAGCCCTCTGTCTCACACCCCCTCTGTACTCGTCTGAAAGGAGAAGGCAAGAGGGGAGAGTACAGGCTTGTCCTGACCCGCCTGGCTGTGCCTGTTGTGTGTTTGTGTACAATAAAAAAATACAATAGCACAGTTCCTAAACCTAGTTAAGAAGCAGCTCACAATTTGCTTCATTGGAAAATGAACTATTGTGTTCAAAATAGTTTGTCATTAGCATGTGCGATTTGTTTGGTGGCCTTGAGTAACCAGAGAGAAGAAGGTTGTAGATATCGTAGTTTTCATTGGCCAAGGAATGTTTACAGGTCATCTGATTGGCATTTAAATCAGCCAGTAAGTTTTGTTCAATGTATTAAACCAGCATGCAGCCAACATTATTTATTTAAAAAGTCTTCAGTCATCAAGTCTATACCACGAAATATAAATTGGAGTGTTTAACTGACAGTTCAATTCGAGTCTCGTGAAAAGAAACTTATTTTTATCAATTGTTTTATAGCTGAATTTAAGTTAATCTGTACTCAAAATATCTCTACTCATCGATTTCATGCAGTGTTGTTTCAGAATTATTTATATACTATAGAATATTTAATAATGCCTTTATTTATTTTCAGTCTTTCAGGAGAGAGTACAGGTTATGTAAAGTAATGAATAACAAATACACATATAACTAATTGAGTAGTTTGTTTCAGGAATTGTACTTAGTTTTAAAAATATGTACATTTACTTGAGTACATTTTTAGTTCTGTATCAGTATTTTTAGAATGACAGTTTCAATTTACTAGACCTTCTACAGTATGTTAAGCTGCTTTGGCGCAATCTACATTGTAAAAGCACTATATAAATAAATAAATATGAATACTTTTATTGCACTACTTCAGTTTGCAGTAACTACTTTATATGTTGTTTTTTTCTTGTTCAGGGTTATTGGCTAAGTAGAATAATCAGTCCGGTGAATCCGGTCCAATCAAATTGTGCATAGAAAATTTGCATCAGCCAGACCGACCACAACGCACAAACGATTTATATATGCAGCAAACATGTACAGTGTGAACACATTAGAAGTGTTCATGAAGACACCAACTCGTTACATGTCAAGCGTTAACAAAGTCACAGCCTGATTTTTGTCCCTTTGGTTACACAGATTTCGCTCTGCATGTAAACGCATCAAGTTGCTTTCTGTCATCTTGTTATAGGTTTATATGTTAATATAATGTATCCTCACATTAAATTAATATCATATTTAAAATTTATAGTCTATGAATGGAAAATAATTTTCGAAAATGGCACTGATGTAAGATGCATTCGCAGCATATAAAGCAGAATAATTGCATGAATCACAGTGTAATACTACTACTCACTACTGAGTTTTAGAAAGACTACTTTATACTCATACTTTTAGAAGTATTTAGAACAAATACTTTTACTCTACCATTACTTGCCAGAAAAAATGCAAGTACTTTTACTTGAGTGTGACTTTTCAGAAATCTTTTCCATCACTCGTCCTGATCCACTAGGATATGACAGTTGTGTGTTTACATTCAATAAAAAATACAATAGCTAAACCTAAAAGTTTTCCCTGCTATCTACAACTTAGTTAAGAACCAGCACAAACATTGTTTCATGGAAGAATTGACTTTAGTTCAAAAGAGTATGTCATTTCATTAGCAAGTGAGATTTGTTAGTAGTCTTGCATAGGTATTCAGTTTGATGGCAAAAGGTTTGGACTCCATTGCAAGTTTTATAGGACAAGGACTGCACAAAGGTTTTCTGACTGACACATAAAGCATGTTTACCAAAGCAATGTTTAGTAATGTGAAAATGTAAGGTCAATGCCCCTACAATAAAAACAGCATGTCACCGATACATTATTCATTCAAAACATGATGGCTTTTTATCCCATGACGGGGTTTGGGATTACAATGGCTTTTTTTCCAGAAGGACAGTTAAAGTACATCACACAAACATCTCCTGGAAGTTAGATGACAACAGTAAAATTCCTATGTTTCCTACATTGTGTCTTTTAAATCAGACATTCAGCCATCTGTCCATGGTTAAGTCATACAAGTACATACTGGCCAAAATGAAATCATTTCTTGTTAATATTTTTAAAATAAATAATAATGTTCTTTTTGGATAAATCTCATCAACCATAGTGAATATTTATAAGCAGTGTTGTTTAAATATTGGTATATACCAGTGTTTCCCAACCCTGTTCCTGAAGGCACACCAACAGTACTTATTTTCAACCTCTCTCTAATCAAACACACCTGAATCAACTCATCAGAAGATTAGAAGAGACTCCAAAACCTGAAGTTAATGGGTCAGATAAGGGAGACATTCAAAATATGTACTGTTGGTGTGCCTCCAGGAACAGGGTTGGGAAACACTGGTATATATATGAAATATATATGGTTTTGTTATGGTCAGGCCCTTCTGAGGCAGGTTTCTTTCGAGGTTTTTTTTCCCTTCACTTTCGCCCATTGGTGAAGTTTTTTTTTTTCCTCGCTGCTGTCGCCACTGGCTTGCATAGTTTGGGACTTGTAGAACTGTGCATCGATGGATTACTCTTCAGTGTTTGGACTCTCAGCAGTGAATATTAAAACACTTGAACTGAACTGAACTAATCTAAACTGAACTGAACTTAAACTCTGAAAACTGAACTGACACTTTTTCAATTCACTATAATCTTCTATGTGTAGCTGCTTTGACACAATCTACATTGTAAAAGCGCTATACAAATAAAGATGAATTGAATTGAATCGTCGGGGTAACGACTCTTTAGCAGAGTTGCTTTTATGCACTACTGCATTGGGCTCACACATTCACTCTGCACTCTGACTACTTCAAAATTGTTGATAAGCCGTGGTGAGCATTTCTTTGTCTCGTGCTGAACGCAATCGACCCATTGCAACAGACTGGGTCATCTGACCAATCAGCACAGATTAGCATCATGCTAAGGAGGGGTTTTGGAACAAATGAATCGCTGAACAAATCATATGGGAGTCGTGTATAATTAGGTAAAAATAAACGCATATTATAAGACAATGAAAGTGTTCTGACCTTGCATGCACATCAGCCTGTTGTTGGAGACCCCCAAAACCAAAATATGACCTTTTTAAATGCATAATAGGGGCTCTTTAAACTTTTGAATCCACTAGAATAATGATGCATGCATATGCAAACTTACATATGAGTTTAAAATCTTTGGAGTGTGCTCAAAAAGTACTTGTGTTTGTCCCAGATGCTGCTTTGTAAAGAATACCAGGAGTTCTCACAGACTCCCATACTTTATTATGCAACAGACCGCTCACGATTGTTAGCCGTGGCTGCGGATTAAAGGTAATAACGTTGTAAAGAATGTTCAATTTCTTTCAAAGATTGATTGTTTCACTTTACCTTTGACCTGAAAGTATTTTCAGGAACCAAGGGAATTTATTTTGTTTGAAAATGCCGGAAGCCATTAACTTGCATATAATTATTCACGAAGGACCAGAGTTTCAACTAAAACTATTCTTTAAAGTTCTACCGATGAACTAAATCTTCAATGGGTTTTACCCAAGGGTAAATGGACAGTGAATTTCCATTTTTGGGTGAACTATGCCTTTAACAATAACAATTCCATTTTTTTTGTACTCATTGCACATTATTCTGTGATTTCCTCCCATGCACAGTGATTCTGTTGTAAAAACTGGCCTAAAGAAGGTATCTTGGGCGGCAGCATAATTACGATGACCTTTTGAAAAAGACTTTGTGTCAGGAGAGCGCCTATGAAGTTTTAAAATACCGCCTCCGTAGGTCGCTCGCTAGGTTTTGTAGTAAATATATAAATAAAAGAAACACAAACACACAAACCCTAAAAGCCAACAAACACACGTTGTTGTGCCACCGCAGCTCCGGTCCTTCATCATGCTGGAGATCACAGGGCTGAAGGTCTTGTCAGTCAACCTTCGATCAAAGCGAAGCCAGGCTCTCTACACGGCGCGCTCTCCCCTGCATCGATTTCCCTCTTTTTCATCTCGGCTGTGTGATGTTCGCTCAAGATAGGGCTGAGGTTTGGGACGGAGCCGCCTGCAGCAAAGCCCAGCTCACGTTGGATAACACTGCGCTCTGCTGAGGAAGAATGGAAGAATGTTTAATAAAAGAAACATATCGAGTAATTGCTTTGCCTGTCCTCAAGGGGGCAGTGATGTTAGAATTCCTTTCTGTGAAATAGGAATCATCCGAGTGAAAGAGACTTGAATATTTATACAGGCATGAGCACACACAGGCGAGATGCATGTGGAGGTTTAGAACAATGGGAAGAGAAAGAACGGATTTTTGGGAGTGAGAGCGAGGAGAGAGGGAGAGATTGCTGGTTGAGTGAGCTGATAAATGAGAAGCCAGGCTGAATGAGGGATGTGCATGGCTGGCTGGCTGCTACTGCTGCTGTGTGAGACTCAGCCTACACCGGCAGAATGTAAAGCAGCAGCAGGCACACTGGGGTGCAGCGGCTGTCCCAGCCCCCTACAGGCATGAACACAAACACACACACACGCGCACACACACACACACACGCACGCATACACACACACACAAACACACACACACACATCATTCTTCTTCCTCCGCACTTTTGCTCATTGGAACAGGGTTGGAAGAGTAAAATGATCAAAATCGTTGTGCAAAAATGCTGTAGAGCTGTGATAATGAATGATTAAGGAAAGATTTCAGAAACAACGGATAACTTAAAATCCTTTTCTCTCTGGAGACTCGGTTGAGAGTGGTGGCATACAGTCACACACTGGAAATCTGTTATCGGGGGTCCTAAAGTATGGAGGGAAATAAACAGCCCGATCCTATGAGAAAATTTTACTTGAAAAGTGGCAAATCTGATGTAAACATACAATTTTTAAAGTCGAACTAAAACAGAAGTTAGGATTTTACATTTTTTCCTCTGTCGTTGCGTATATCTACATGAAAAGGTCATGAACTACATTGGTGCAAGAATTCATTATTTGGGAACCGATTGGATTGTTGAAAGATGGGAATTTCTAACAAAATGAAATTCAAGAGTTCACACTTAGCTGATGATTGGTAATAAAGCTAATTTGGCATGCTGTCCCAGAAAAGAGCGCTGACCTCATAAGATCCTCGAGCTCGGGGCTCCCTCCCGTTTGCAGGGAGAGAGGGAAGTTTGAGCTCAGGTAGATCTCTTAAAAATAAAATTATATTTTGATTTCATTCCAATTTTAAAGGGAGGCATAGAACCAAACCCCTAACCCTCACCCTCATTTGAGGATGTGCAAATCATACTAATATGTATGATTGAGAACGTATAAATTAAAATGAATTAGCCATAAGATTGCTTTGGAATAAACCAAACACAAACAGCAGCACATATCTTAGCTAGTTTTATGAATCTTAAGTCGCGTTCACACCGGGATGCTTGACAAAACAAATGGCACTAATGTGATCATGCACACCAACTCGCAAAACGACAGACATAAAAGCGTAATTTTAAAAGAAACTCCTCATGCTCCGAGCTGCTGAAGTAACAGTAAATACCACTTAGAGGTGCTCAATCGCAAAACAGTGGAGGTGATTCCAGTTTCACTTTCATTCAATGAAGAAGATGATGCACCAAGGTAAGATGAATGTGGAGTTACTTTTTTCATTGGTGTCTGAAAACAAAGAGCTGTATGATGACCACAACTACGATAATGCCAGGAGAGGAGAATAGCAAATAGGACTTGATGGTGAGTTTCATTTCACTTTTCTTTCATGACTTGCAAGTTCATTAAGCGCCATCTAATGTCAGGAGGTGATTTTGCTTGTTTACTCTGATCAAAATCTCCTGGATTTGAATGCAGAAAAACGTCTCTGAAAATGCTGACGATAAACGTGAATGAAAAGTATCCCGGTGTGTACGAGCCTTTAGATTGTTTGATAATCGTGCCTGGAGTGATGATATGCATTATTTAAGTCTTAAATTAAAATTTTTCGTGTAACTAAGCTATGGTAAAAAATACAAATAATGTTTTTATAACAAAATGTTGTAAATAACAAATTTGTAAATAAAATGTATTTTAATAATTAATTTTTACACACACTAACATTAAGTATGCTCTCTGTTCTCTGCGCTTTTGTTCAGTGGAACAGGGTTGGAAGAGTTAAATGATCAAACACTAAATGATTGGGGAGAAATGTTATAGAGCTACCATATTGACTGATTAAGGGAAGGTTTCAGAAATAACAGATAAAACCCTTTTCTCTCTGCAGACTTTTTACATCTTGGACAGTCAGTTGGGCTGAGAACTGGTAATTGAGAGCGGTGGCAAATAAACACTGGAAAACTGTTATGAGGGTCCTAATGTGTGGATGGAAATAAACAAAACACAAACAGAACAGATTAGCTTTGCTTGTTCTGTTTTTTTGTACATTAGACAGTCTGATGATTGCGTCTGGTGTAATAATACAAAGAATTACATGCATTTAAAGAGAATCTTAGATTTTAATGTTCTTTTTAACATAACTAGAAGGATCCGGTAAAACAAATCAAAATATTGTTAATCAAAAATATGTAAATAAAATGTATGTTATTAATAATCTTCACAAACAAACACTTGTATTGGTGGTTTGCAAGTACTCTACATAGGCATGATATATGTTATACTGTAAAAAAACACGTATTATATGACCTTACCCTACCCCTACCCATAAACCCAAACCTGTGGCATATATTTGGAGCGTCAATAGACCCCGTTAAGTATGATTTTGAAGGGTTTAAATCACAATGACACAAGACGTGTCCTCATAAACCACCTCAATGTTGTATTATCTAGGCCATACGCATGTCATAATACAAATGTATGTCCTTGTAAACTAACAAAGCCAGTTCTCTCTCTCTCTCACACACACACACACACACACACACACACATACTAGACTATTGCTTAATGGAAAAAAGGTTGGATTAATAAAATGATCAAAAGCTACTACAGCAACTTATGATCCTTTTCTATGCAAACTTTTCACATTTTGGACAGTCAGTTGGTTTGAAAATATAATAACTTACAAAAAAAAACGAAATAAATAATACTTAGAAAATAAAATAAAAATAAAATGAAATAAAAACTTGAAAACTGACATTGTGGTTCCCATCGAGTATAGACGGAAATAAATGATACACACAAAATAATAATAATAACAACAACAACAATAATAATAATAAATTGAATTTCATAACTAGAAAGGTCAACTAGAAAGAACATTCAAAGTGTGAATGTTTTTAATCACAAATGAGTAAATAAAACAATTTAACCATTTATCTCATTCAAATCATTAAACACATTATTCTCTCTCGCCTTCCTCTTTTGCCAATTAAGACTGCATTTATTTGATCAAAAACAGAAATGTATGTTTTTTCTATTTATTTAAAAAATTCCTTTATTCTTGTGATGAAAGCTAGGTTTTCACAAGCAGTCATAACTCCAGTAACCACTGGCACATGATACCTCAGCAATGTAAAATACTAATATAATGCTCAAATAATAGTGTTTTGTTTTTAAAAGCACTGCGATGCTTAACAGTTTGCAGAGGGCATAATCGATTTTTTCAGCATTTCTTGATGAAAAATGAGCTCAAATGAACAACATTTACATGTTATTTGAAGAATTTAATTTTTTTGTACAAAAAAGTAAAAATCTTTTCTCTCAATTTAATAATGTAATGGCCCTTGCTGAATAAAATAATTCCTTTTAAAAAATTAAGATTTTCAATGACCCCAAGTTTTTAAAACATTGCATATACCGTTTTTAAGATGTTCTGATACAGTTACCACAAAAGAAGACACAAATAATGACAAAGACCTTGTTTTTTTTGCAATGTGTGCACATGCAGCTCACAAACAAGATTTGTCTGGTGCACTTTCTACTTAAAAATCTCTCCCTGAGCCTGCAGTGTACCAAGAACCACTCTCAACTGACCATGAGGAAAGAAAGCACAAGAAGGGGAAAATAAGCTGGAGGCTCTCATTTGCCTACACTGCTCCTACTGTGCTGCAGGCTTCATTAAAACCTCTGAGCATCTCAGAAGACACGCGCATTAAAGCCTGTGGAGTAACATTCCAACGCTAGGAAGCAGACCAAGTAGAAATACGACTGAACATGGCAAAACAGACTTACAGCAATGTAGATTTTCACTACTTATGTGTCCTTGAGAGTCTTTTTTATGGCGTAATAAAACTAAGGGGTGATGCTGGAATAAAACAAAGGTAAGCACAGAGAGAGAAAGGGAGGGAAAGAGAGAGAGAACAATATGAAGGTATGGCAGTACACTTGAAAACGCCTTTGGCCACACGCACAAATTCTAGTGTACGGGCGTCATTAAAAAAAGTTAATTAATCTTAATTAACTTCTCCTTTGTCTCAGAGTTCTTTATTGCAGGCGGAATGATTTGCCTCACAAGGGGAAGAATTGGGCTCAGCCTAATGCCATAATCAGCGGTCTGCAGGAGGCGAGGCGCTCACGCTGCTGATTGCTTTTTGACAGACTCGCGCTCTGACGTGCTGCTTTTCTTTTCTCCACTTCCCTCTCTCTCTCTCTCTTTCTCCCCGTTTTCTGTTGTAGAAGCAATCTACATCAGGCACAGTATGAAACGGAAGACGGCTAATCCAAAGCGGTGAAGAACTTACGGTTTTTGCAGAAGAGGGTATTTTTGTCAAGCCCTCCTGCCACTTTGTTCGCTGTGCCAACGGGCAGCTCTTAGTGTCCGTTTATCACGGATAAGTGTGTGTGTGGGGGGACTGGAAGGGGTTTGCATCCATGTCAGAATGAGAGAAAAAAATGGTGAAAACAAGAGAGAGAGAGAGAGAGAGAGAGAGAGAGAGAGAGAGAGAGAGAGAGAGAGAGAGAGAGAGAGAGAGAATCTAAGTCTCTTCTCATCCTCTCTCTTCATAATTGTTTGAGAGCCGGCTATGATGAGACGTGCGGGGAATCGCAACTCAGTCTATCACCCACAAACAAACCAAAAGAACAAAGACTTCGTCCTCGGTTACACAATGCAGCAAAGCTTTAGAAGTGCCACAGCTACTGGAGTTGCTGTTATTATTAGTCTATCAGCTGAGAAACCAAATATTGAGGCCTTAGGATATACCCCGAGTGTCAAGACAGTGAAGAATTCCCTAATAAAAAAGTTGGATCAGCATAAATGTACATGCTAGTTGGCGTAGGTTTGTGCTGGATTTCTTGCTAGACCAGACAGCATATACTATATCAGCTCAACGAAGAATGCTCACAATCTTTGAATGAGAATGATGACTGAACTATGCCTTTAAATACATCAGATCCATCTTAAACACTTTATGAGAAAAATAAGTTGGGAAAAAAAGAGATCTTTTATCATAATAACATTTCTGTTCATTTACCTTTAAAGAAACTTAATTTCTGTTTACATATTTTTTAAAATTATCAATTCATCTAATATCAGAACGAGAACCATTGATGTGGCTATCAACTAAATTACAGCTTAAACATTCATCGTTTACTGACCCTTCACTTGTTCAAAACCTATTTGAGATTCTTTCTTCAGTTGAACAAGTAAGAATATATTCTGAAGAATGCTGGTAGTTGGCACTCATTATTATGGAAGTCAGTGTGTGCCAGCTACCAGCATTCTTCACAATATCGTCTTCTGTATACATCTAAATGATCAACAATTGCCCACTCCAGTAAATGACTACAAATGACATAAACCCATTTCCTTATGGTTTCATATACATATATGAACTTACAGGTCCCATGAAGCACTTTGAAATATAGAAAATAGATTTTTTTTTTATTCAATGTTATGTAAATGTAATCTCAACTGAAAAATCAAAAGGGGGCAGGACATAGAGTAGCCACTCCCCTTTAAAAAAAGCAGCCAATAGTGTTTTGTTTTTAGCACAGCTGTGGCAGTGAGAGTGGTTGAGCTTAAGTGCATCAAATGAAAAGCAAATGAGAAGCGTCTTGAAGAGGGCAGGGCATGTCAGACACTTGAAAGCATTTGATTGGTCAAGAATTTATGACAACCTGAAGTATGAGGTGATGTGAAAAAAAAAAAACATTAATCTATTAGGGCGGAAGTGACAACCTACAAGCCTTACATGTTTATATCAGTTTTTTATCTTCGAAACTCAAATTCGAAACCTTGAAGACTAACATACTGATACGAACATCTAAAAAAACATTATTTTATTTTCACTGGACCTTTTAAATATTTAGTTTATATACAAACAATTTTGAATAGTTATATTTTTGAGTCCATTATAATAATCAAAACAACTACATGCAATGAGGTAGCTATGAACTAGCTTAACTGGCTACATTATAACAATCAATTTATTGAAAGTGGTCAGCAACTAGGGGCAGCACAGTGACACTGTCACCTCACAGGAAGAAGGTCGCTGGTTCAAGTCCCGACTGGGCCAGTTGGCATTTCTGTGCCAAGTTTGCATGTTCTCCCAGTGTTCGTATGGGTTTCCTCCGGGTGCTCCGGTTTCCCCCACAGTCCAAAGACATGAAGTATACAGTAGGTGAATTGAATAAACTGTATGAGTGCGTGTGTGAATGAGTGTGTATGTTTGTTTCCCAGTATTGCGTTGCTTCTTGGGTTTATTCCACTCTGGCGACCTCTGAAATAAAGACTAAGCTGAAGGATGAATGATCAGCAACTACTGTACCTACTAAGTTTTAACAGAATAGTAAACAGTACAGTAAAGCTAGCACCTAGTAACATCTTTCTGTTGATTAAGAAGCTTGGTAATGACGCCAACATTCAAAAGATAACATACTGACGACAATTTACCCATAATTCACGTTTAAAGCCTCAACTTTTAGTTTTCTTTCCCTCAAGCCACACAGAAAAATAGAAATCAGCTTCGCTTCGAATTTGTGCTTGCGTTCAACAGTCTCCAGATGGTCTTTGTTTGGTGCTGCGGTGTGAGGTAAATATGGAGGAGGGCAGAGAGCGGCACGCGACACTTGGGCACCGGGGGCTGCTGGGAGTGTGTAGCGGCCATCTTGCCTGCGTTATCTCTCTCCCATATGTTCACCCCGGGCTGGCTCATCCTGCCGTAATTGACTTTCTCCCATGGAGCCCAGCCATAGCTGCAGGCTGGAGTGCACTCGTGTGCCTGTACTCACCCTGATAAAACTATTACACACTCCCTCAGCGATTCAGTGTGTGCGCTGCGCACGACGCGAGTGTGTGTGTGTGTGTGTGCGTGTGTTTGTTTCCAAATCAGAAACTGTACTCCAACCACTGCAGTATAATTGGAATCCAGAGAGGCAGTGGGCTGTGGTGACACTGGCACAGATCCTTGACTCTACCTGAACTGCAACCTGGAAAGCGTGGTTTAAATGCAGATCCCTTACCGAGGAAAAACCCGATAATGGCCAGAGTCCTGTGAGTGCAGAAACATGAGCAGAAACAAACAGGTAGACTGTAATTCTCCTATAGTCGTGCAATAAAGCGTTTACTCATCTCTAGCTGCCGTTGTTTTGAATAGTAAAAAACCTTTGTGATGTTTGCCTGCCGCACAGCCCCACTGAGCTTCCTGTGAGCCGCTCCCAATAAAGTCTCACCTGTGGCATTGTTATTTTCTCTCTCTCTCTCTCTTTTTTCCAGTGATGTGCCTCAGGCTCTTGGATCCAAGCCTCTATCCGGGTCCTTTGAGTGGCAGTGCACTGATTGTCACCGGGGCTTGTTAAATTCGTTAATTGTATTGAAGGCTGTCACGTTTTCATGGGAGGGAGAGGAGCTGTAAATTATTCATTATCCCTTGAAATGCAAAAGACAGCCGAGGCGAGGGAACGGTGCTATGTAGGTCACTTCCTTCTCTCCCACCCCCCAAACCGACAGTCACAGAGAGAGAGAGAGAGAGAGAGAGAGAGAGAGCGACAGACTGAGGGAGAGAGTGCTTAACTGCAGCATAACATGGAACTGCGGCTAGGAAGCCCCACAGGAGGAATACTGATGACAGGAAGCTCTCGCCAACACTGCTGCACTTTCAGTTTATATTTACTTCAGTTTGGAGCCGGTTGCAACTTTTAACACTTAATCAAACAAGAGCGCAACAATCTCTTTGTTTACTTGATAGGGCTGCACTCAGGCCTCGCTTCTGATGCAGCAGTGCATGTGAAGGAATCCAGGAGCTCTGTATGCTCCAGAATAGATTTATACTAGACACCAGCAGAAATATTCGTCTAATTATTCGTCAAAACCTAATTGTTGCTTTGTTGTATCAGAGTAAAATGTGACACTTTGTTCTTAAACACAAGCAGCTCATAATCTAGTGTTTTTTACTGACTACATTTACATGGACATCAGTAATTAAATTATTTGGCCTAATCTGAATAAGACAATAATATTATTAAGGTGTTTACATGAGTTGCTTTTTGAACATTGCTTTCATGATCCTGTTTTACATGTTACAGCACAATTCGATTACCGTCATTTCATTATCCACATTTCCTCCAGAATTTCATGTAATTTCGGGAGTTTCATTTTCAATTTGTCAACTTCAACTGCAGTTTGGCACTTTCATTTTCATTCAGGAACATTTCATGCATGCCCCCTGTTACAAACGAGATATTGGATGAGAGTATGAACTGCTGAGAGAGTGTTGTTTTAATGGTGTCTGTAGTCCTTCACTGACTCGGTAGGTGCAGAGAATAGTGTCAAACAGCTGTGCGTGTATAGACCAGTTGTCCTCAATTGATACCGTGCCTCACAAGAAATCATTAATTATTTCCATTTGATTTATTATCTAAGTCTGAACAATCTTTTAGTTTGAAAAGTCTTTTATTTTGAAAAATGTCCGTATTCTCTCGGTTACATCTTGGCCACTTGAGCGCCTAAATTTAACCCACAAGCAGCAAAATGAGTAAGAAACAGACGTCTTTGGAAAGTTTCATTGCGAAAGGGAAAAAGGCCCAGTGAATGACCTGTGAACTGCCAAGGAATGGATCCGCAACCTGTTTGTCAACAAATAAGATGAATCCACCATGGCTGTGCAAGAAGATCAACTGATGGAGATCCCAATTGACGGCTGCAAGCCTTCCAGACCAGACACACCTAGTTGAATGAATGTCGTGAGTGCACTGCGAGTCACGTAACAAAAATTGACTGAGCAGCTTCTGTAAGACTAATTATCTCAGACAAACACAGAACACACATACACTGCAGTGCTTTGTATTTTTTTTATTAAATTGTCAAGTGATGACTGGTCTGCAGTGATAAAAAGGTTGAGGACCACTGGTATAGACTATCCTGTGGCAAAATGCAGCGAAAATCCTACATAGCGGTAATAGTTTGATTGTGGTGTTGCCATGTCTGTAAGCACTTTAATAATGCAACTAAAATAGTGAAATGCAATAGTGAATGAATGAGTGAGTGATGTAGAGCTGCACAATTTGGCTACAACTACTCCTGTTGCTGGTACTACTACTACTACCACTAATACCACCACTACTACTACTACTACTACTACTACTACTACTAGTAAACTACTACTACTGTTAAATTGTCCATAGTGTATGTGTGTGAATGAGAGTGTATGGGTGTTTCCCAGTGATGGGTTGAATAAATAATAATAATAATAAAAACAACAACAATAATAATAATATTAATTCAGAGTTTTAGGAAAAAACACCTTTTACAAACATCTTCGGAAAAGATTGCTATTAGGTTTCCCCCAAATCATGCAGCCCTAATTTATGCAGAACCAAACCTCATTAGAGTCCGGTCTGAATGTGCTGTCTCTATAGTCAGGACTTAAAAAGCTTTTATTACGCCTACAGTTCCAGGACACACCTAAAACCTGCATGAAATCACGACAAATTTTCCCCTGCTTCTCGAACTTTGTAATGTGAGTTTTGCTCATATTTGTCTTTCATTACGGTTCTAAGTCAGTGTGCTTTTTAGCTCGCTGTGGCAGCGGGGGGTGCCTGTACTCACGGTGGGAACAGGCAGCCATTTTGGCTCCACACAGGGAACCTGATGGCATAAATACGGATGCCATCAATCAATCCCTGGAGCCCTGCAGCGACACCATCCCTGATCCTTCTTTCTCGCCCTTTCTTTCTCTTTGTATCATTTAAAGACGCACGCATCTTTAATATGACAAAACTGCCATATACTATAATACATCCTGTAAGCATCTTCCTGTGAAAAACAACTCTACAAGGATTTAAATATATGCCTTGCAGCATTCATCAACTGCGACGCACGTAAATGACAACTGTGTGTCAAAATCAGGATAATCACTTGTGAAATAATCAAGATCTTCTACGGGAATTAGCTGGCATAATCAACACCATTACCGCTCCATGAAAGAAATCATTAGTGGAGGTGTTACAGTAGAATAGCGCTGATGGTGAGTGGGCGAGCGCACGCACTGAAATAACTCAGGCGGTCATCTGGACCAGAATGAAACAACATCGCACTTGGAGGTGGTTCAGAATTCACCAGGAAATCAAGATACTGAGAGGAAAGCCGTACAGCAGAGAGCTACTGCAACAAATCCTGTGAATGAGAGTGACGTAAATGGTCTTTATGCCAAATTGGATGCTAATAGATCTTAAGATTTAAAACCTGTCAATCTTCACTGAAGAAAAGACCAAAATAATGTTCGACAGCATATGTTGTGTTTGGATGCTGGATGCATGAATCGCCATGCAGTTTTAATCTTGCTTAGTGCAAGAAGAGTACAACTGGAGGGGTTACATTGGTGCCGTGACCTGGATGGGAGTGAAGTTTGGTGTAGAAAAGAAAATTGCACCTAATGCAAGCAAACCTCCCACCCCTTATGTCAGATGTTAAATGTTGCCAACTTTAAGCATCTTTGTTCGTAGATTATTATACACATTGTTTTTCTGAACTCATATACTCCTTCCATATAGTATTTCTTTTAATGGCCTTGTTGTGTTTAACTTCTGACCACTTTTTCAAGACCACAAATATAATGTTGATGACAGTGGAGTTAGTGATGCACATTTTATTGGTGGCCATATTGATTTTGGCTTATAAACGCTTATATTTTTTATTGTTGTTATCAGCTTGATAAGAAAATTAATTACCAGCCAATGGATTTGATGCATGCCGTTTGTTGTGAAGGTTTTGACTGGTGCCTTCCACATGGTGTGAAATACAGCAGATGTGATTTATAAGCAATTTTGCTAGATAGAGGGAAGATGGGCTGTTTTGAATTTCAAGAACGCAAAGAACGGACTTGCATTCTTGCCAGGTCACCTTGGAAGAACGTAGTCGGGAGAACACGAGAACAGAGAATGCGTCCTGTGAGAAATGAGACGCTGCATGCATTTTTAACGGAAAATTATTTAAACATTACAGCATTTACACAACGATTTATTGTTTTTCCCCTTTTCAAAATATATAACATGTACAAAAACCTTACAAATATACTTTGCACACTACAAATAAGACATATTTTGATACAAATTTCAGCAAATAAACTTTTACTTTCACTGTCTCATTTAGGGAAACTCCTGAAACAAGTAAGTTATATCTCTGAAATTTAATAATAAATCTATATAAAATGCTGCGCTTCCCACATCCTTCTAGAGGGACTTCTAGAGTGAGCTCGGTGCTAAAGTCTGCATCAGTGCATCCTCGATACCAAGAACACACCAGGGAACTTTCATGCGCCATCCATTCTTGCGGTCTTGAGCTTTGGAACTGAACTTTGGCGATTGATGATGACATTACACGGGGACACAAGAACACAAGATCGCTGAAGAATGCATATTGAGAAACAGCCAGGATGATTTTACAACAAAAAAAAAGGGTTTCAGCAAAAATGCCCACCACTTTGAAAACATCAAAATAACCCAAGAGGCAAAACCCTGGTTAAAAAGAAAACAATCCAGGTCAAATTTAAAGTACACTTAGTTGATTCTGTCACATTGGTAAACATGACAGCTTTCTTTTTCCATGAGGGATTTGAACTTCACAGTGGCTTTGTTTCCAAGTGGACTGTTAAAGAACGTGAACCAATATCTTATAGAACTCCTGTAAAATTCAACAAATCAGATGACATCTTCAAACTCCCAAACTTAGCAAAGGCCAGTCAAAAAATGCTCAAAACTAGTCTAATTGCCAATCAAAACTAGCCCAGTAATATCAAAACACTAAATGTTTTATTGATTCAATTATTTATTTATTTAACCAGGAATGTCCAATTAAGATATATCATCTCTTCTACCAGTGAGTCCTGGTCAAGACAGGCAGCATAGGACAGAGTTACAAAAAATACATATCACCACAAATAGACACACACAAAAATAGCATAAACCATAATCAATTGTTAAAACATTGGCACTGTTCTAAATTGACAGTCTTTTAAAAATGCTTAAATGTGATAGATGGTACAGGTTTCATATGTAGTATATCTTGAAGCTCATTCCATCCATATGGAGCATACTTAGAGAATGCAGATCGACCTAACTCCTTGTGAAAAAATGGCATCTTAACTAAGAGCATATCTGCTGATCTGGTATTATAAGTATTTGAACAGTACTCACACATATTAAATATATACTGTGGTAATTTACCAACTAAAGCTTTAAAAATAAAAACTAAGATATGTTGTTTTCTCCTTGACTGTAATGAGCTTCATTCTGTCATTTTATATAAATTAGTGATGTGTGCGTGCACTTGAACCAGTGACAAATCTTAAGGCACTATGATAAACAATATCCATTTTTTTTAAACATTCAGAAGTGTATGTTGCATATAAAGTATATCTCCGTATTGCAATGCTGATAGAAGTGTACTCTCAGCTAAACTAAATCTAAAAAATATGCCACCTCCAATTTGTAAAATAAACGTTTTATATGACTGTATGCATTATACATGGTTTCTTCATTTAAAATAACTTTATATTAGTAATTTCAAACATTCTGTTATCATAAAAAATCATCTTGCACAGCTGGCATGGTTTATCTCATGTGACTGCCGTTTGCTGTCCAGTCAAAAAAATGTAAACGGCCTGACTTTTTTTGTAGACTACATATATTTTTACATTTATTATTTAGCAACAATCCTGGAGAGTCCTGCCAATCTGTTACCATAGAAACGAAACAGCCGCACACACAGTCTCTCCCCGAGTGCCCTTGCACATCTAACAAAAATGTGCTTACTCGGTTTCATCATCATAAAAAAGGTTTTATTATTGGTAGAATATAAATTTTGTAGAGTAAAATATGTCAACGCATCCACATAAATATAATTGATGCAATATGTCAAAACTTTAACCTGCAGAATAAAAAAAAACCCTGCAGCAAGTTGTTAAAATTGGGAAAACCGTGGACTTGGCAACCCTGCTTACTAATTAGACTTTGAGCTTTAAGGCGTAGATACTAATAAACACATTTTAAAGTTACAGTTATACCTCTTAGATTATGCGATTGACACAAGACTCAGGTAAAAGTTAGGGTAATTGGGTAAAAGCAAATACTAATAAATCACCATACTTCCCTGGTTAATTGATTATAGTGAGAAAACAATTGAAATGTATTTGAATATATTTATTTTCCTTTTTTGTTTTATTTCGTTAATTCATTTTCCGGCTTATAGTCAATTTCAGAGGCATACCTGTCAATAAGGATGTTAAAATAAGGGATACTAACCTCCATCTGTTTGGGAAAAAGTATCTATTTATCACTATGGAGCGTGTGTGACAGTCACGCACCGCATCATGAACTCACTGTTTTGAGGATTGCTTAGGAGGGGTGACGCCTGTAATGGGAAGGAAGGGAATCCTGCCGTTTTTATATTTATTTAAAAGTGTTTTCATGCCTAAATAAAATGAAAGCACATACAAGATTCACATTTAACAGCAAGGGGCGTCCCCTGGTGGTTTGGCAGTATGGGTTGCGTATAGGGAGAATCGGCTGTCAGATGTTTATTGCCACCCTTCGTAGAACGAGTGAAAATACAGGAGTATTATGGGAAAATGCCTTTACGGGATGATAGTGGGATAGAACTGTGAAATACAGGAGAATCCTGGGAAAAACAGGAGGTTTGACATGTATGTTCAGAGGTCACCACAGCAGAATGAACTGCCAACTATTCCAACACATGTTTTATGTAGCGGATGCCCTACCAGCCGCAACACACTCATTCACACACACACACACACGCACACACACACACACGCACACACACACACACACACCACGGCCAATTTAATTCATTCAATTCATGTCTTTGGACCCTAGGGGAAACCGGAGCACCTGGAGGAAACCCACATGAACATGGGGAGAACATGCAAATTCCACAAAGGAATCCCAACTGGCCCAGCCGGGACTCGAACCAGTGACATTCTTGCCATGAGGCGAAAGTGCAAACCACTAAGCCACTGTGGCACCCTATGCAGTATTTAAATATGCCAATTATGCAGCATGTAATTAAAAATGTACTAATTTACACAAAATTCTAGCACAAATAATTGTAACAGTGGAAGAGGTCAGGTTCAAAATTCTTGTTTCATTTTTCTAAAAGAATACAGTCAAAGGTTTTACAGTGGGGATTTGGGTATAATAATCTTATCGTTGAATAAAATGTTATATACAGTAATCATGCAGACAAAAAAAATCATTTTGAGAAATAAGCATTCAGAAACAAACTGGTGAAAGGCAGCTTTTCTTTCCAATAAGCAGAAATAAATAAATATACTTTTTTGCCTAGCACCAACAGCTGGACAGAACTACAGCCAAAATAACTTGCCTGGACCAGCATGTTTTTTCAGTTTATACTGGTTATAGCGTTAGCTGGTTAGTGGTGCCATTACTGATAGGAATCTCTCCAGTGAGAGACGATTTTACATTAATCAAATTTAAAGGGTGCCTTTTTTTACCCATTTTTTAAGATTTAAGATGAGTCTTTTGTGTCTCCAGAATGTGTCTGTAAAGTTTCAGCTCAAAACACCAATCAGATTATTTATTATACCCCCTAGAACAGGGGTGTCCAAACTCGGTCCTGGAGGGCCGGTGTCCTGCAGATTTTAGCTCCAACTTGCCTCAACACACCTGCACGGATGTTTCTAGAAAGCCTAGTAAGTGCTTGATTAGCTAGCCCAGGTGTGTCTGATTGGGGTTGGAACTAAACTTTGCAGGACACCGGCCCTCCAGGACCGAGCTTGGACATGCCTGCCCTAGAACATTAAAATTTTCTGCTCTTAACACTAACTAGCTGTTTTTCGTGCCTGTGTTTGCATACCATTCCCAGGTGCCTGTCAGTGTGTGCCTCGGCTGCATCAGATAAACTGCACAGTGACAGACATGAAGAAAGCAGATCTCACGTAACGTTTGTGAGAAATACTACAGAAAGAACTTTCCCAATGATTATTATTTGATGTATTTGTTGTGGAGTTGCAACAATGAGTCAGACACAAAATCCTTTTACAAAGTTGACACAGGCACACACAAACACATCGGACAAACACACACACACACACAGGCGCGCGCGTTTAACTTTACACTGTTTTTGACAGGATATATGTTAATATCCACTGTTGTATGGATATCCGTTAAGTTAATATACAAAATAAACCTGATTTAATGTCCACAAACCGGTATTGATGCATACTCTTTTATAATTGTACTGACATGCGGCTGTGGTGATAAAGTAAAGGTAAAATCGCTGTAATTCATTAACATGCACTGTTTTAAAAATGTTTTAAACTTGTAAAACTCATTCTTGAGCACATTTGATCATGATTGATGATAACAACGAGCACAACAGATCTTTTAATCCCAGTTGCTTTGCGCACGTCCTGACTTGTTGATATGATTATTCGCGTACAGAGACATGTCAATGCACGGCTGTCAATCAATTTGTGGGTGGGAAATCGCAATCCTACGCCACATTTTGGTCGGCCTAAAAATGGGAGGGATTTAGATCCTACCTTAATGTCAGGAAATAATAAAAGACTTATTGTCTTTCTATATCTCCAATATGACAGTGGACACACCATACTTACACACAGTTCTGTCCAAACAGCTTACAAAAGATGATTTTTATAGGTGCCCTTTAATCAATCTGGCAACTTTACAGCAAAAAAACAAAAACAGATGCAAAAGGATGAGAGCTGGATAAAGGAGAGCAAGCCCAAGGAAGACAGAGGGAGCGAGAGTAAAAATCCTTGTAGGTTGAGACTGTAGGAGGCTGATTAACATTTAATAAAGATCCATGAGCCAGGCTGGATGACACTGGAGCAGTGGGCAGCCCAGACGGCTGCTGTTCAGGCGAAGGGGAGATGGGCGCTCAATACTAACCAAAGAGGAAAAGGTCATAATGCAAGGGCACAGCTTTACACTCTTCCCTTTGACAGTCTCACGAATGGAGAGCCTCTCTGTTCCCAGAGCAGGACATGCGGTCTGCTGTTGCTTTTTACCAACAGTGATACGTTTTTCACATCTTACACTGATGTAAATCAATGCCACTGTGAGAAAAGCAAATGTACATTAACCTTTAACACTCTGAGCTCAACACACTCTGGCAAGGACGCTCCTGCTGCCGACATGTCACATATTGATTTGTACACCCACAAAGCTGGCAGTCATGTGACCAAACGTGACCTTCAGCTCAGTTCATCTTAATACATCAGCACGGGGTCAGCTCAGGAAAAAGCAGACAGTTAAATGAGAGCGAAGCTACAGATGTTTGTTTTTTGCAATGCAAATTCACTGCTTTTCAAACAGAGCGATTTGAATGAAAACAGAAAAGTGTGCACTGACCGTCTGATGTATACAGTGTGCAATGTTTATCTATGGACTTACTGATGTACACTACAATAGAAAAATCTTACTGGAAAAATGATTAACAAATAAAAAATTAGACTTTCATTTTGATCATTAGATATTAGAAAAGTAACAACTGAGATAATGTTATAAAAGATTTCTATGTGAAAAACTGTATATGAATCCGCAAAATAAATAAATAAATAAATAAAAATCATCACAACTCTTGTTAACAATGATTTGATTAAAATATTAGAATGATTTCTGAATGATCATGTGAAACTGAAAACTGAGATTTGCCTCCACAGGAATGAATTATGTTTTAAATTATTTAAAATTGATATAAAAATGTTGGAAAATATTCAACTATTTTTCTGTGCTTTATCAAACAAATAATAATGTGCTATAAATAAATGTAGGCTTTGCATGCATAAGAGATCTTTAAAAAAAACATTTAAATAAAAAAAAAACTTAATAACTTACCATAGTATACAAATAAGGAATTGAGTTTATCAGTCTTTCCGAAATAAATAATGAAGACAATAAATGAATTAAAACATTACAGAACTTAATCAACCCAAATTCACAACTGTATTAACAGATTAATGTACACACCCTAAAAAGCATCCTGTGTATTAAATGAATTTGTTATATTCACTTACATAGTTGTTAAAATGTGTAACTCACACTGCCATATTTGAAAGATTTTTTTAAAAGTGTTTCAAACAAATTGCAGTCTAAGAATTCACAACATCGTAACTTCAAAAAATGGATTAGAGCAAGGGGCTGCTGAACATGACAAGATGAAATATTGGTCACATCCACACTGCAGCTAAATTTGGTTGTCAGTTCACCTTTTTGTGCTCAACCCTGCTCTACACACATACAGTTCAGTCACAACCATATTCTACAAAAAAATACTTTCAAAAATGCAAGAAGTGATAACTTTATTTACTAAAACTCTGAATAAATAATTGTTAATGATGAATTGAAGCACATATCTCTACCTCTCTTATGCTTAGTGCAAGCAATCACAGGCAATCACATTAATGACTGATCAGTGTTGCCAGGGTCTTGCAAGAATAAAAAAAACCCCACAAATAATAACAAGCTTGTAATAAACTTAAACCCAAACACTTCATCTTAGACATAATTCAGCCAAATTTCGCAATCAACACCTGCCTATTTTATTAGCACAATAAACTGGACTGTTTGAACCCAAAGATGCAACAGTTTTCGTTAAACTCACTGTAATTCACCACAAGTCTTTGGTCTCTGTAATAACACTTTGGTCAATAATTTGTAGACATCAATAGGCATGGGCCGGTATAAGATTCTGAAAGTATGATAACCTTGGATAAAAATATACAAGGTAACAGTTTCACGGTTTTGTGGTTACTGGTCTAAAATGAGTTCTTTTTAAATGCCTGTGTAAAAAACTAAAAAACTTTTTCTTCCTATGAACACAATATATTTTGTTTTGAGAAACATTAAAAGTATTCTGAATAGAAAACATGTCAGGCTAAAAAATTCTAATATATCATTGACTTCTGCTGTCTTCATTAGTTTTAAAAACACAGATTTCTTTACAATTAAAAATGCCATCTTTGGATATCTTCTGCTGGAGATACTATTGTCCTAAAAACAAACAAAAAAACAACACATACACTGTAGGAACAGTATAGCAGAAATTTTTTTTGGTTTTAAAACCCTGACTTTTCCAAACCGCGGTTTTCGTCAAACAGTTATCGTCCCATGCCTGTATCAATCATGTGTTGCAAGATTGTTGCTATGTTACCACAGTGTAAATTCTAGGACTGTCTTGTATTCCAAACACAACAACAAAACGAAACAAAAATTTAGGGGAATTCACTATTCACCAAACAGTGCGATTCTCATGGCCATCATGTCAGAGAAAACGGCTCTGTGATCACTAGTAAATATCCTCAAAAGGCCAGAGGGCGCTCTTGTCCAAAAATACCCCACAAAGAAGAGACACGGTCGGGAAATCTAACTGAGTAGAGGATTTAACTGCTTTTCTTGGTTTAATGTGACTAATAAACACACAACTACGGAATCAACTCACAGAATGATTTTCAAACATTCAAATGAGATTATGGGGTGAGTTAGGGGTTAAAACATGCTATTAAATGTGCTATTTTCACATGCTTTCTGATCAGCAGCAACATAGAGCCATAGTTCACAGAGATGTGATGCAACAGCTATAAAATTGAAGAATGGCGCATTTTTGTCAATAAACTACAACTCTGTAAAGTAAACACTGTAAAGTAAACACTGCTTTATTTGAAAGCAGCTGATGATTAACAGCTGATTACAGAGATGGTTTTAACGTCAAAATGCGCATTCGATTTATCGCCCAGCTCTAGAATTCACTCCAGTATTTACAAGTGAATGCATACTTGCCTTTTAAATTAAAATTTTTGAGATTGACTTCAAAAATAAATGAGATTGCACACATATATGGAAACCAGATTTTCAGACTGGCAAACTCTAATATGACTGACTAACTTAAAAGGGTAAAGTAACACAACGATATTTATCAATTCACAAACAATGTTTACAATGTACTGAGCTCAATGATTATCCAACTAGGCATGGGCCGGTATAAGATTCTAACGATATGATAACCTCGGATAAAAATATCATGGTATGAAGGTATTGTGATTACAGCTCTAAATTATATTCTTTTTAAATAACTGGGTAAAAAACTTTTTTCCACTCTTAACACAATGGCTGCGTTGGAAATTGCATACTTCCATAGTATATAGTATGCTAAAAACAATATGTGAGCTGAGTAGTATGTCCGAATTCATAGTCTAATCTAGTCATAACGATCTAATGTGGCAGTAAGATACTGCACATTTCCACAGAGGCCATATTCATCTATGTAAACACACAAAAAAACAACATTAACATTATAGACACTTTAAAAAGCTCCCAGCCACTAGACTTTTCTGACAGGGTATTCGAGTGTCAGAATGTTGTGGGACTACTACACAAGAGTTTTTAAAAATTGACCTTTTTTTTTAGCGTTTTTTTTTTTTTTTAAAGCATGACGATAAAACACAAACGCGGTTATGAATGTATTAAAACATATGCTTGTTTGATTTAATAATGACAAAAAAAACAACTAATTTGTGGATCTCCTTACTTCCGGGTGCAGCTATACTGCCATAGTGGCTGGTGTATTCTGGGAAATTTTCTTACCCCTTGTTTTTTCGAATGTGGTCCTGAAAAATCTCAGTTCGAAGGGCTATCTACCCCTTCCCCTTAGCTCTATGCCTTTAAGCTAAAGGGAATTGGGATACCCCACACCTTCACATGAATGCGCAAAACAAGGGGTTGGGGTAAGGGGAAGGGCTGAGGGGTAGAATTGGGATTGGGCCTAAGTTGCAAGTTGTATTTGAAATGCATGAACTGGATACATTTTGCTTTGTTTTTATTATATTAATGGAAATCAATGATCCTTTTATTACTTTTGTACCAAATAGAATAAACAAATAAAATTTAAATATAATATAAAATAAAAAATAAAGTATCTATTTTAGTAAACCATCATTTAATGACATGTAAAATCAAACTAACCAAGGCTAGTTGCTTGTTAGGCACAATATAATTGGTGGCTACATCATTGTTGGCCAAAAAATGCTAAATTCGAATGTTTTTTTTTTACTTAATCATGTATTTACTAAGTATACTTCAAGCAGCTGATTAAAATACTGTAATTATTTGCATTTTGTTTGGTAATCAGGCTCAGAATTTCTACAAATATTTGTATTTATCAGCTTACAGGTATAAAGAGTTATCAGTATCAGCCAAAAATGTGGGTTACATAAAATCACCCAATTTTCCATATTGGTAAAAGTCTCTTTCTATTTCAGAAGGAAATTCTGGGCCAAAAATAAGCTGCAATTCAATATAAACCAAACAATTTGCTGTTTACTCAAATCTGGCAACATGGCATTAGGTGTATGAGCCCTGCTGCATGCGATCCCACATATCCCATCATCCCATTAGTAGGGAATCTTTCAAGTACTGGCCTCCCACTCTTCCTCCCTCAGTGCCTTTCCATCTGAAATGCCGCAGTGCCCTCAGTTGGTAATGGCATTCTTAGTGCTCTCTTGCCTGTCATGTCAGACTGACTTCAGACCTGGAGCCAAACCAAGAGAGCTTTTACGACTCTCAATCTCTCCTCCGATTCTTAATTTAAGCCGATCTCAAATCAACAAAGAGAATGCTCACTTATGTTGCTGGTAGTACAAAGACTTAGAAGTACAAAAAGGGACATTGTGGTCAGAAAAGCGAGAACGAGGGCGAGAAATAACGAACGGCTGAACACAGAGCGAGAACGAGCGAAAGAAATCAATAGCTAGGTTTCATGCAGGGCAGGTTGCTGTGGGCTGTGTTGTCAAGGTGACAGAGGAGCTATGGGGCTTGGTGGCGCAGGCTGATGAATGGGCAGCGGTTGAATGACCTCATGCTACCCATACTGCTCTGCTCCTCTCCAGCCTGACTGAACCTGCGGCGCACACCTTCCACTACTGTATCAACACCCGCTCGCTTCATGCCAGCCATTCTTTGCATTGCCAGGGCCAGAAGTGGGCACAGATGCTTACACAAGCCTGGCTGTGTCTGGCACATAAATCTAATCAACACAGGAATATGGTCACATAGAGATGCCAATTCAGTTAAAAGATGCATATACAGTTGCAGAAAAAAGCATGTGAACCCATGACATGGTATAATGTACAGCTGTGGAAAAAACTAAAATCCTCCTGAAAATTCTTAGTTTCTCTGGATGTACACCTAATATTTATTTGTTTGACTAAAACATAATATGTGTTATTCTGTAAACTACTAATGACGTTTTTTCCTAATAGTTATGCTGTCGTTTTTTTATGAAATAGTGAAAAGATGCCATGTTTTCAGACATGTTTATTTTTAGACAACTCAATGCCAGTGCTTTAACTTCGGAGGCCTGTTGCACAAAACCAGTTGAACAAACTCTGGGTTGAAGAGTAAGTTTCAGGTTGACTAATCCAAACAATCCAAACAGGTTAATATCAGGCTAAGTGTTTGCACAATGCCTGTTATTAATATTGAGTTTGTGATCTCTAACCCAGAATAAAATCTTATGTCAATCTTGGACCATACATACTTGCAAAATAAAAGAAAGTTTTGCAAACAAAAAAAAAAAAGAGTATTGAGCAAAAAATACATAAATAAATGGAAATCTCCAAAAATTAAAAGGGAAAATTAAGTTTTGAGAAATAAAAATGAAATTTGCAAACAAAACAGAACCGCAAATAAAAATAAAAATAAAACAAAATAAAAAAAAATAAAATAAAAAAAAATAATAATAAAAAAAAAAATAAATATATATATATATATATATATATATATATATATATATATATATATATATATATATATATATATATATATAGTTGCAATTAAAAATATTTATATAAATAAACGCCCAATTTCCCTTGACTCCACCCCCTTGTCAAATTAGGGCCACAAAGTGAAAAACACAGAAACGTGAAATGTAAAGTGAAAACAGCATTGCAAACTCACAGTTGACTAAAAAAGCTAATTAAAATGAGCATTGCAATTGACGACAGGTTTTGTAAAGGCAGTGTTTAAAAAATATTTTGCAAATATATATATATATATTTGTTATTTATATATATTTGTTTTTTTTATTGCAGATATTTTAGTTTTTTTTACACTGCTTAGTTTTATTTTTTGGATTTGCAGTTCTTTTTTTGTTTAAAAATTTCATTTTAATTTCTCAAAACTTGATTTTCCCTTTGCATATCTTTCTTTTTGTTTTGTTTTTTCTCAAATAAAATCTTTTCTCCAATTTTTTTGCATTTATTTATTTATTTTTTGATCAATACTTTATTTTTTGTTTGCAAAACTTTCTTTTATTTTGCAAGTATATATGGCCCTAGATTGACTCCATAATATCAGCTCTGAAATAGGCCAGGGGCAGTATGAGATTGAGACGGTATGATAACCTTGCATAAAAATATTATGGTTTCACAGGATTGTGATTACAACTCTAAAATATGTTCTTTTTAAATGTCTGAGTAAAAAATTAATAAAACTAAATTAATTTTCCCCACTGAACACAATATATTTTATTTTAAGAAACATTTAAAGCATTTTGAAGCACTAGCTTTTGATGTGGAGGGCCCTTGCTGGAGATATTGTTGCCCTAAAAAAAAAAACACAAAAAAGTACATTTACCATCGGAGCGGTATAACAGAAAATTCTGGCAGTTTAAAAAACTTTGACTTTCCCAAACTGCAGTAAACCTTGAAAGCGGTTATCGTCCCATACCTACTCTGGAATAGGTCAGTCATAGAGAATAAGTTACCATAACGAAAAAACCCAATTTAAAAAAACAAAGTTTGCTCAAACTAAAGCTGCACTTATGTGGGTAAAAGGTTTTATATAAGTCAATTTTGTCCAAAAGGCCTTAGAAAAGTAAAAAAAAAAATAAACAATATTGGTGGAATCATAATTTTCAATCGCAATGTAATAAAAACATTTGTTATTCTGACCAATTCTCAAGAAAGTCCCAGCAACCAGACTGCTTACATAAAAAATACTTTAGCAAACAATGAAACACACTGAGCCCTTATTTGTGACTTTTTGACTAATAACTCCCACTTTATACATCAGTGCTACAATGCTACTTCAGAAATCAATGAAGTATTAATATATATTTATAAATATGTGTGTGCAGCATGATATTTACTATAGGTGAAAGCTCATGGAGTGTGAAAGCATGCAATATTAAAACATGAAGTAAACTGCTCCACCCCCTGATGCCCTTTATAATGTTTGCTGATGGAGAGAGAGAGAGAGAAAGAGAGAGAGAGAGAGAGAGAGAGAGAGAGAGAGAGAGAGAGAGAGAGAGAGAGAGAGAGAGAGAGAGAGAGAGAGAGAGAGAAAACTGAGGCATACTCATGCACTGAGTTGTGCCATCTGCTCAACTTGGCAGCTTAGCATTATATATGGGTGGAATGCCCCTCCCTCCCTCTCTCGTTCTCTCTCTGATGATCAATCAGCAGTGGTTGCGGTCACCACAAAGTTATCCATGGGGTCACAGCAGGCACAGCGGGCACAGCAGACACTGTGGGCACTGGTAGAGCAGCAGGGGTGGGGCATTCGTTCAGCCACAGAGTGCAGGGCAACACAATCCTCTTACAGCTGCAGCTCTGTAATGCAGCACAAACACTGGTAGTGTCTGAGCACGATGTTGCTTTGCTTTGTTGTTTGAATTTATGCCATTTGATGTTTCCAGAAAACTTACTTTCGTGTTTTGGCACTTGTTATGTAACCATCAACTTCATCACATACTTTTGAAAGATAAAGAATGCTTTTGTAATATCTGTGAAGCGTAATTGTATATTAATGCGATAACTAATAACAGTATACTGATATTCCTATACTGATCATAATGGAAACA